>NW_008333501.1:1127046-1128133 GCF_000622305.1 Nannospalax galili
ATAGCCGCAGCTAAAACCAGTTAAGTTAGAATTTAAATTAACTAGCCCCTGCGGAGCACCTGGGAGTTCAAGGTGGCTCACGGCCAGAACAAAAGATTTAAAAGTGACATTTTTTTTTCCTGCAGTTTAAAGGCTTGTAACCTGTCAGGGCGTTCCACCCACTAATGTCAGACTGCTGCAAAAACATCTTCCTTTAATAATGGGAAATTCAACATCACGCCAGAAAAAAACTCCAAATTCGTTCCCTTAAAACCCTGCTTAAATCTAGAGGACTTAAGATTTCCAAAAAAGAAAGCTCAAAATTTTGGAACAAACTATATCAATTTGCACCCTGGATCCTATCAGCAGACATTTCTGATCCAGAGGTCTGGACTAACATTGCGTGCAGCCATCCAGCAATGCTTAAAAAACCCACCTAAGATTGAGGAAAGCTTAAAAGCACTAGAAAATAATAAAAGAGAGGTTTTAAGTGATAAAAGAACCCTGCAGACTGCTCAGTAGCAGATTCAACAGCTCCAAAAAATAGAATTTGACCAAGTCAGACAAAACCCACCCATCAACAAAATTAACTCTTACCCCCCTCTTGCTGATTTAACAAGCCCAGATATTAACACCCAGACTTCAAAAGCTCCCAAAGATCCTCAGATAAATCCTCCTCCCCCTTCACCTCGGCTGCCGCCACACCCTGCGGCGCGCCACAGCCTGTGGCTCCACGCCCTACAGCCATAGAGCAACTGTGTAATCTTAGAGATAGTAGAAGTTGCCAGCCTCAATGGCCTCAAGACCCCCAAACCCCACTGGTAGAGGCTTTTCCTGTTAACTTACAAATAACAAGGCAACGCCCACTAGCCTGGTACCCATTCTCAGCAGCAGAACTAAAAGAATTACTCCAGACTGTCCGTGAAGATGGAATCCATGCTCCATGGACAAAATCTATACTACAAACATTTAATACTAATCTGCTTACTCCCCAGGACTGGAGGGACATCTGTAGATCTATCCTCCCCAGTCCATTATTTGTACAATGGGCAGCCTTGTTTAGAGATGAATGCCTAATGCAGGCTAAAAGAAATGACACTCATAATCA
>NW_008333501.1:1131211-1132053 GCF_000622305.1 Nannospalax galili
CTGGTGAAAGTTCGAGCTAGCTAATAAATCATATGCTTTCATCATTTGCCATTATGGGCCTCCCTGTGCAATTAAAGACAGACAATGGACCAGCATTTACCAGCTCATTATTTAAAAATTTTTGTGAAGCGTGAAAATCACCCATCACCCTGGCACCCCTTACAACCCACAGGGACAAGCCATTGTGGAAAGGTCACACAAAACCTTAAAGGACCAATTAAAAAGACAGGCTCAAACAACATATTCCCCCAATATTCAATTAACATTAGCCTTGTTTACCCTTAATGTACTTAATGTATATCGAGGGTCTGATGCTCCCCCCATCACCCGACACTGGGCCCAGACACACCCCATACCACCCATCATGGTTAGATGGAGAGACCCCTTTGATGGACTCTGGAAAGGACCAGATCCATTGCTGACCACAGGGAGAGGATTTGCTTGTGTTTTCCCACAGGATTAACCAAAGCCTATCTGGGTTCCAGCTAGAAATGTCTGACATCTCCCTGCCCATGAGAAAGATGGCCTGCATGACCCTGTCAGAGACAAAGAAAAGAAAGAGGCGGAGACGACACCCAAAGCCACACCGGATCACGTGGAAAGAGATCCATGACCTAGTGGAGACTGCTCACTGTAGATGTCCTCCTAGAGCTTCCTTCTCTGTCATCCTCATGGCTTTCTTTACCCTGCTTAACACCAACGCTTCAGCAGCCCCCACTCTCCCTAATACCATGTTCTAGAAATTTTAGTTTTCAAGGAAAGGATCAGATCCATGGGACAATTGCTGGAATATTGGAGCAATAGCAGAATTTTAATCAGGTGCATTTTCTAGGTACCCCACA
>NW_008333501.1:1133338-1152641 GCF_000622305.1 Nannospalax galili
AAAGTACCTATCAGCTAAGGCTTCTTCTACTGTCTCCACACTATAAATAGTCCTAGTTTTACCCCAATAAAGCTGGAGCTGGAGCTGAATCACTGAGATCTGAGCTGAGTCACTTGTCTGAAGCTGTAACACTAAATCCTGTGATCCGGTTGGGGGGGGGGCTTTCCTTCCGTCATCAACTCACGAAGACCCTGCTTTCGCCGTTTCTCGCACCTCCCCTCATGACCTGGTGGCCAACAGGTCTCTAACTTAGAGAGAGAGTGCATGGTGGAAATTGAAACGGAACCCGACCAGGCAGCTGACAGCGGTCCTAGAGCCGCCAGCTCCGGTAGCAGAGACCCACAGCAATGCGGTGCACAAAACCCGCGCACCCCAGTGGCGGAGAGCCAGGGGCCCGAACAGCAGACGCGGCCTGTGGGACCCGCTGCACTCCAGCGATGTGTGGGAGACCGGCGCCACGCCCAGCAGCTGGCGCCCCAAGATCCCCGCATGCCCATATCGGGTGGCCTTCTTAAACTCGAAAGCACATAGGTGGGATTACCTGTGAAGGTGTGTGTGTGTGTGTATGATCTTATTAAAATGCAGGTGCAGATTCAGCAGGTATGGAAGGGCCTGGGGTCCCTTTCATGTTTCAAAGCTGTCCCTGGCCCTGTGCCACTCCCTGAGCACTAAGGCACTCTGTATCTCCTTGGGGTCCAGTCTGAGAAGGTGGGGAGAGGCTCAGTCCAAGCTGCCACCACTCCTAAAGTTTTAAGTAAAACACGTGAGGTAAGAGGAGCCTAGGCAGACAGAGAAGAGGGGTGCCCCACAAAGTCACTGTGGAAGTAGGGTACCTCTGTGTTGCTGCACTGGGCTGTGAGGAAGCTCTCCAGAGTGATGACCTGAAAACTCAAGGGTTTGTTCTAGGAACCCAAGAGGTTTGGGAGGGTCTCTGACTCCAGGTGCCAGGAGGAAATGGCTGACATAACAGTTACGTCAGGTCACTTACCTGTCACAGTGGCTGAAGACAGGGTGTGTGTGTGTGTGTGTGTGCATGCAGCAGGCAGCACTGTGGACCATGGCTGGGACTACTGGAAGACCACAGAGATGTTGGAGAACACTGTCCTTCAAGCACAGCAGCTCTTACTGTCTTTATTAGATCAGCTGGGACTACATGCAGGAGACCCTCAAGATCTGGTCTGCTGACTTTCCCTCATAGGAGGTGGCAGGGAGGGTCATTAGGTCCTTACTCAAGATTCTAGCTACTCCTTTCTTTAAAAAAAAAAAAACTTTAGTTTTTATGTGTGTGTGTGTATTGCCTCCATGCATGTAAGTGCACCTGTGTTATGCAGTGCCTGCACAGGCCAGAAGAGGGCACCAGATCCCCTGGAGCTGGAGTTATGGGATGGTTGTTAGCTGACATGTGGGTGCTGGGATTCAAATCCAGGTCTTCCGCAAGTGCAGCCAGTGCTCTTAACTGCTGAGCCATTTGGCTCATTTTACACCCTCTTAAAATTTCACAAAGGAGATTAGAGTTCAAGAGGCGGTTTGGTAGTGCCACTCAAGCCATGGCAGCAGGTCTGACCTGTGTTGATCCTTTACTGAGGAATAAACTCTTTGGTCTCCCAGCTTTTTTTTCTGGAATCTTCTATTTAGCTATCCATATAGGGAATTGTTTACTTTGTTACATTTTATAACCGAGAACATTTAAAAACAAACTTTCAGCTTTTATTTTGCCACTGAACACTAACTTCCATAAGCCCAGTTTTTCAGGAATCCTGTTATCTCCCACTGGGAGTATCCTTCTCCTGGAATAGCTGAGACTTGAGAGCTTGCTGGCTGGTCTGCTTCTTTCTCACCTCCAGGACAGAACCTAACATTGTCATTATAGCATATGTCACATGGGGTTGCTGTTGGACATTCTGGTACAGCTTAGTGAATGCTTGTCCACCTTGGTTGCTCTCCCTTCCTAGGTCAGATATCTGCCTACATAGGCCAAAGTGGGGCCACACACAATTTCCAAACTATGGTCTCTTGGTTCATTCACTCCAAGTTCAGCCAGATAGTTAGAGCTCCAGGGGTTTCCAGCCTCAAACACATATTGGCCCCAAACCAGCCTGTACCATTAGCTCAGGCCATTGGTCCAGATTCCCCTTTATCATGGGGTCTGCAATGTGGTGTCTTTTCCAGACAATAAATCTCATCAAGAGCACCCCAACTCATCAGAGAGGTTCCAGGACCACTGATCCGCAAAAGGGGAGCTGTTAATGATTCAATCTTTTTGCTTCCCTGAAGCCCATCCCTAATCTCGGTCCACCCCTGGGCAATATGGTTGGACATCCTAGCAACAACTTCCATTAATAATAGTACTAGTGCCACAGCACCATGGGCCAGTATCTTTCTTCTCTTTTCCTTTCTTTTTTCTTTCATTCTCTCTCTCTTCTTTTGTTTTTTGAGGCAGAGTTTCACTCTGTAGCCTAGGCTAGTTTTGAACTCATGATCCTCCTGCCTTAGACTCCTGAGTGCTGTTTTTAAGTTTGAGCTACCACACCTGACCCCCTCAGCATCCCTTTTACCCTTGAAAGAATCATACAGTCTCTACCCTGAGGGTGGACTAGAGGTGAGGTAGCTCTGAGGGGCACTAGATGAGCTTTTGTTTCACTGAGCGGGTTATACTAAGGAGAAGAGTTAGATGTTGGACTAGAGGGCAGAAATACTTAGTTACTTGGGGCCATAGGAGCAGAAAGGAAAGATCCAGGGCAGCGGAAAAGAACAGTCTTCCAGGAACTACCTTTCGATTTGGTGATACGTCCTGTGAATCTCTCTTCTGGCTGCCCACGAAAACCTGAGTAAGACCCTCTCTTCTTTTCTGCAGTACTGGGGATTGAATCGAGGGCAGCTCACATGCTAGGCAAGCACTCATCATTGAGCTACATCCTCAAGCCCCCTTTTTATTTTGAGTTGGAGTTTCTCTAAGTTGCCTAGGTTGGCCTTGAACTCATTTTCTGTATTGTGGGCAAGACTTGAACTTGCAATCCGGCTTAAGGTCTACATTACCTGCAAAGCTTTTGTCTTTAGACACAGTCGACTTGGCACCCAAGGGACACAAGATGGGTCTTCCCAGGGAGCCCCTCTGCTCAACACAGACCAGAGGAAGGGCTTGTCCAAAGCAGCCCAGCAAGGTCCACCAGCCACGGCTCCTCAGCTTGAAAATGAGCCCCAAGCAACCCATGAGCGAAGGTGACCCCAGGTCTCCGGGCCCAGGGCGCCTGCCGGGCCCACTCAGGACAGATACTCGCGCACCGTGAGCTCCTTCAGCGTGAAGCCGCGGTGGGCAGGTGTCCGGAGCTGGCTGTCGTCCAGCCTGCCCTGCAGGGACACGAAGTCCTTGCCCAGCGCGTAGGCCAGGCGCACCATGGCGTCGAGCAGCGGCGCGTAGTAGCGGTGGCTCTCGCGGGCCTGCAGGCGGCGCAGCGCGCGCTCCCCGGCCTCGAAGGCCTCGGCCGGCCGCTCCAGGTCGCGCAGGCACACGAGCATGGCGCAGAGCGCGGGCACGGCGGCAGCCGGGCAGTGCGCCGTCAGCTTCTCCTGCAGCGGCACCACGCGGTCCAGCACGTCGAGCGCGCGTGCGTACTGGCCGGCGCGCAGGCAGCCGAAGGCCTCGCGCAGCTCGGGCCGCGTGAGGAAGTCGGTGAACTCGCGCGAGCGGCGCACCGGGTGCACGGCGTACAGCAGCCGAAGGTAGTCCCGCAGCGCCAGGCGCCGCTCGCAGATCGTCTCCGCCGACAGGTTCCCCGTCAGGCGCTTGCGCGGGAAGGCCACGTCCTCCAGCTCCGCCCCGAAGCGCTTCAGGAGGGCCTTCTGTAGCCGGTGGAAGTCCGAGTAGCGCCGTTCCAACACCGCCTTGTTGCTGTCGAAGCTCCCTGTCTGGATGACCACGATCTGGTACACCTGCAGGCAGAGGAGAGGAGGCTAGCTCAGGGAGGCTCCTAGTGGGCCCTGCATCGTGTGTGTGTGTGTGTGTGTGTGTGTGTGTGTGTGTGTGTGTGGGTGTGGGTGTGTGTGTGTGCGCGCGCGCGCGCGCGCGCAAGGAGCTGGCTTCAGGTGGACCTCCAGTGAGCCCTGCACCCTGTGTGCGTGTGTGCCTGTGTGTGTGTGCACGTATGGAAGGAAGCTAGCCTCCAACAGACCCCCAGTGGGCCCAGCATCCGGTGTGGGCATGTGTGTACGTGTGTGTGTATATGTGTGCACGTGCAAGGAAGCTAGCCTCAGGCAGACCTCCATTGAGCCCCGCATCTTTTGTGTATGTGCGCGTGTGCAAGGAGGAGGCTAGCTTCAGGCGGACCCCCGGTGGGCCCTGCATCCTCTATGTGTGTGTGGGCAGGGCTGTGGGTAGAACCCTGGGCCTTGCACAAGCCTGGCAGGTGCTCCACCACTGAGCTGCAGCCTCAGCCCCTTCAACTGTTTTTGAGACAAGGGTTAGATGTGTAGTTCAGGCTGGTTTTGAACTCTGGTCCTCCTGCTGCAGCCACCCAAGTGCTGGGATTGCAGGTGTGCCCTGCCTGTCTGCAGTCTTGTTTTCTTCCTTTCCACCTTTCTTCCTTTCCACCATGCCTGGCCCCCTCTTTTTTAAAGCACATACTAATTTTACAAAATGATGGGTTTCATTTGACTTTTTTGAAAAGTTTTAAAAAAATATTTCTTTAGTATGTATATGCATACGTTCATGTGCCCTGTTGTGTGTGTATGCGTGGGGGGGGGTGCCAAAAGAAAACTTGTGGGAGTTGGTGCTCTCCTTCCACCATGCAGCTTCTGGAGCTGGAACTCAGGTGGTCAGTGGCATGCGCCTCCACCCGGTCTCAGCAGCCCTCATTTGACATTTTCCTGCATGTAGATAATGTACTTTGAGGATAGTCATCCCCCCAGTATCCTTGCTTGTGCCTGCTTCCTTGCTGTGCAAGGTAGTTCGTGGCAAATAATCGGCCCTGGAATAACACACAGTGCTTAGAGGCATCTTGGAGGGAAAAGAGCACAGGAACTTGGCTGTAGAGGCTTTGTATTGTCAAAACTGGGACGTTGGTGTTGTGAATGCAGAATTGTGGAGTCCCGAGTGGAAGACGGGGTGTTTGTTTCAGGTATGATGTACCATTCAGGCACACTGGCAGTGAAATAGCAAGCAGGATTCTGTCTCAATTTCCTTTCAAGATAATACTGATTAACACCTTGCAGCCAGACTGTCTTTCAGCCAGACAGCTGGTCTGGCTGTGAGGTTTTAGATTGGTAATTTAACCTCTCAGTTTTTCCATGCATAAGTCAAGGATAGGAATAGTTCCTGATTTACATGTGAGGATTAAATGAATGAATGGGCTGAAACCAGGAGAAGCTGTGCCCAGTGTGCACTGGTAGCTACTGCTACTGTCCTGATCCCAGTGAGGTGGCAGTGCTAGGGTGTCCTGATCCCAGTGAGGTGGCAGTGCTAGGGCGTCCTGATCCCAGTGAGGTGGTAGTGATAGGGTGTCCTGATCCCAGTGAGGTGGCAGTGCTAGGGCGTCCTGATCCCAGTGAGGTGGGAACGATAGGGTGTCCTGATCCCAGTGAGGTGGGAACGATAGGGTGTCCTAATCCCAGTGAGGTGGGAACGATAGGGTATGGCTTTTCTATCTTCTTAAAACAGGCTGGTGTTCCAATCTAACAAAGATGGCAGTCCTCATCAGGGAGCTTCCCACAGGCATGATTAGCAGCTAGAATTTAATAACAGACCTCAACTTTCTTTATATTTACTTTTTTTTTTTACAGTTTTGAATCACTTATTCTTTTTAAAACTTCTAGAGCTAGAGGTATAGCTCAGTGGCAATTATAATTGTTTTTTCCCTCATGTCATGTGAAACTGATATTTTATTGAAATGTAATGCTTTACAAAAGCAGTTCAAAGAAAAAAACCAAGTGAATAACCATAGTTATAGAAGGTGAAGAGCTAAGCTACAGATGGCTAACAAGCGGTACCATGGGATTGACTGGGGCTGTTCCTTAGGATCAGGAATGACTCAGGCATCTCTAATCTTCATGGGAATTCATGTTGGCACCATGAAACTTCAATTTCTCTAGAAGAATCTGGGTTTGTGTTTCAACTCATTTCATGACTGAGAAAGCTGAGATCTCTCAAGACTTGCTCAGGGCCATGCAGGAGGCGGTGACCTGGCTCCTTTATATCTGAGCTCTGCTTACCACAAACTTGGAGACTCTCCTCTCCTCGATGCGGGCTGAGGCGATCTCAAATAGCAGCCTGACGTGTTTCCAGCGGCTCTTCTCCTTCTGCCAGTGCTCCTGCAGCTCCCGTGTGGTCATGTTGGAGTTAGAGCTCGGACCATCTTGGGCATCTGTGTCCTTAGGGATTCTGCAGTAGGCAGTGCCCTCTAGCGGTGAGGGCGTGGAGTGGGGGAGATAGCTGGGCCTGTCTGGGATGTGTAATTATTTCCTTGTTCCTACTCTCAGTCCTAGGTCCGGTTGAGCCATCATCCAGACCCTTGTGAATCCACCCAGCCCTGTCAACCTCAAATAGCCCAGCACCTCAATTACTTCTTGTGAAATACAGTGTGAGTCTGTTACATCACCCACTTCCGGCCTGGAGAGGAACCATTTTGCAGCTCTGTGCTCCCGGCAAATAAGACACCCAAGCCTGTCTACCTCTGTACTCCCAACACTGACCTTGGGTGGACATGAGAACCCACCAGTGTGACGGAGGGAGCTCTGAAGAGCTCATGTTTCAGCCTCAGCCTCCACGGCCCTTGCTGTACTAGCTCTCATCTTGGGGCCCACCTACCATGCCTCTGCCTTTGAATCTGTTCCTCCTGTTTTCTTGCCTGGAAACCAACAGCGTTTCTTAAGCCTCATTTGAACGCCACACCTTTCTGAGAATCAGTTTAGTTTCCTCCTGCCACAACTGCACAAATAATTGTGCATTTATTGCAAGAGGTTCATGCCTGGGAAACTTTGTCTTGTGTGTCTACCCTGCTTATATGTCAGTTTTCACTCCACCTCTTGACACTGGAGTGAGAGCTTCCCACTTTGTTCCAGCAGCCTTGTTTTGGTGGCACTTCTAATTATTTTTTCATTAATGTTTCTCCACTGAGCTTGAAGGCTAGGGTGGTGATCTGTTCCACTTTCTGCGTGTACATGGACCACCCCAGGCTTCTGCAGGCCCATCTTCAATGAGTGTAAGGAAAGTTTTTTCTAGGAGATGGCACTATAGCAGACATTGCCAGTGGTGGGCCAGGTCCTTTTGACACCTACTGTTCTGGAGCATACTACTAACTCCCTTGGGGAAGCACCTGTGACTCAGAGTCCTAAGGCCTTTCCAGGGCCACAGCAACATGCTTCCCTCAGCACATGCAGGAAGGGATGCTGGATAATTCCTGACTGCTTTATCCCTTGATTATACATCTCACATTTGTTCTCTACACCTTTCCAATGACCCTCATTGGGACTGAGATCCAGTCACTTGCCCCAGTCATGTGATCATCCATCACCAACATGGGCTGCTACTCTTTTCTTGCTCACATTTCCTGCAGTATCTTAGAGGGTGATCTCCCACATAAACAGCTTGCACCACACCCTTGTCTTGGGGGCCTGCTTGGGATGATCCAAGTTAAGACAGCTGCCCATCTGTCTTGCTAAAGCCATTGGAGTGCTTCAGATGTCTTTAAATTTCCATCTCCATCATTGAACCTCAAACCCTCAAGCTCACCTGAGTGTTCTTCTGGTCCTGGACGTGGGAAGTCTGGGCCTGAGGGCAGTGCTTCCTGCCTGGTCCTTGCTGTATACTGGGTAATGGGTCCTGCCAAGCCAGGGCTGCCAGGATACTCTGGATTTGCCATGCTCAGAGGCTGCTAGAAGCACAAGAGAGAATAGTGAAACCCACTTGCTGGTCTCCTGGAGGTGCCTGGGATCCCTGTTGGCATTTAGGGAGGAATAATGACCCCTCTGCTGGATGCTTTGCGTTCCACCCAGCTGCAGATTGAACCTGGTCTTCCCTAGGATGGACCAAAGGCTCCCAGGCAGACAGACCCTTGTGTTCGAGTTATGATCCTGTGCTATTCTCTGTTGCTCAGGATTTCACACGAAGTGGTGTGAAGTGATGCCAACAGCTTTGGCGATTTACCTGGGAGAAAGATGCTGGCTAGTCCAGTAAATGTCCCACCACTCAATTTTATATTACCGTGCAACCCCTCCAAATCCCTCTCTTATCTACCTTTAAACCATTTGCTGACCATTTATTAGGGCCACTTCATTTCCTCTAGCTCTTCACACCCCCTCTCCAATATAACACCTGCACAGTTTTAACATTTCTGCCATAGAACAGGTAAGGAAACAGGTCTAGCCCAAGGTGGCTGGTGAGTGTACCAAGGAGCAAAGAAGAATTTCTCTTAAAGGCTGAGATGTGCTGGCTGTGTACTCACTTTTAACATACTCTCGATCTGACCAATCCCCTGCAATAGGGACTGTTTCTGTTACCGCTTTGTAATAAAAGAACCGAGATGCAGAGCTGCCCAACAGCAAAGGCTGGTGTGTGGCGCTGGGATGCCAGCCCAGCTTGGCTGACTGCAGCGTCCTCTCTCACCAGAGGTGATCAGGAGGCAGGCAGCTGGCCAGCAGGCCACCCACTAATTCAGCAGGCCCCAGTTAAGAAAATGGGGCGACTTGGCAGCTGTCAGATCATCCAGCTTCTTTATGCCTCAGTGTCTTATAAAATGGGCACAAGAAGCTGAGTATGGTGGTGCACTCCTTTAATCCCAGTACTCGGGAAGCAGAGGCAGGCGGATCTCTGTGAGGTTGAGGCCAGCCTGGTCTATATAGTTAAAAAATATGCATAATCTTTTGGGATTGACTGTTTTATCGCTCAACATATTTTTTTTGTAAATTCATACGAGTTTTTGCATATATTAATAGTTCATTTCTCTTTACTGCTGAGTAGTATTTCAGGAGATGTATGTACCACACTGTGTCTTGAAGAACATCCAAATCATTTCTAATGTCAGGCTATTAAAATCAAAGCAGTTAATGGTCAGGCATGGTGGCATACACCTTTAATCCCAGCACTCGGGAAGCAGAGGCAGGCGGATCTCTGTGAGGTTGAGGCCAGCCTGGTCTATATAGTGAGTCCCAGGCCAGCTGTGGCTACAGGGAGACCCAGTCTTAACAACAACAACAATGATGATGATGATGATGACGATGATGCACAGCATAGGCCTGCTACATGGAACTCACACACCAGGCACTATACAGTTGTCCCTGTTACTAGGATCTGACACACACTAGATGTTTGAGAAATAGTTATGAAATAAATAAATAAAAATGTAAACTGGGATAGAATTTAGAGATGGCTGCAAATTAGGGAAAGAGATAATAAAACATTCTCAGATGGAACAAGTGGCTGGGCACCTTCTCCACACGTGGGTTAGTTTTTTCATCACTGACAGAATACCTCATATCAACAGGTAGGGAGGATTTATTTTGTTTAGTTTCAGCTTATCATGGTGGGGAGGGCATGTCAGCAGAACAGCTCACCTGGTGGCCAGAAGTAGAGAGAA
Source organism: Nannospalax galili (assembly GCF_000622305.1). Classification (NCBI taxonomy): domain Eukaryota; kingdom Metazoa; phylum Chordata; class Mammalia; order Rodentia; family Spalacidae; genus Nannospalax; species Nannospalax galili. Next base: position 1,142,905 of record NW_008333501.1, read on the forward strand.
GGTCTACATTAAATGAGGGCTTCCTCTCTCTTTCTCCCCCTCCCTCCCTCCCTTTCTCCTTCCTTCTCCCTCTCCTCCCTCTCTCTTCCTCTCTCTCTTAAAATATTTATTCATTTGTTGGTATGTGCCACAGTGTACATGTTTGTGGTGGTCATAGGCTAACTTGCAGGAGTAGGTTCTAGCCGTCCACCAAGTGGGTCCCTGGGATTGCACTTAGGTTGTCAGGCTCAGCAACAAATGCCTTTAAAAACTGAGCCATCCCATTCATTGGTCCACACGTTCTTCTTTTACCCCACCAGGGCACCCAGCTTTTGGGATGGTGCTGCCCACTTTGAGGGCAGGTCTTATCTGCTTTCTTAGTCAACCGTGGAAATGCCCGCATAGCTACACCCAGAGGTGTGCTTCATCAGGCTCCTGGCGGATTTTAAAGCCAGTCAATTTGACAGGATTAGCCATCATAGCACAGGAATTCAAAATAAAAAGAGCACTTTGACCTTACCTCCTCTCAGGACCATTAGTTGGCCTAGCCGAGGGAAGTCAGTGGAGCTTGAGCTCATGCTTCAAGGGGTGGCTCTTGATGTGGCAGGTGGAAGGGACCCTGGACTGTTTTCTGGTTGGCTTCTGAGCAGTGGCCTATTGGGTACCTTCAGGCACCCTCCATCAAGCCTCATATTTACATGTGGGCAAACTGAGGCACACCCTGCCCTCACCTCTCCACATCCTCAGTGACAAAGATTTCTAGGCTTTGCAATAAAACATGCAGATTCTGATGCTGTTGGCCAGAGCAGCATCTCAGCCCCCTATACCCTCCAGCTCCCCTGCATGACAGTCATTCTTTGTGTTTTCCAGGTGCCTTGCCTCTGGCTTCCCACTTCAAGGGATCTGGCCATCTTCAGTGACCCTTGTGGGAACACAGTGCCACTTACAGAGCCCAGCCACCTTTCTTGGAGTTTGCAGGGGTAGGGTATGTGAACCTCTAGTAGAGTGCAGTAAAGCCCCCTGTGCTGCCCTAGGAGACCGAACAGTGACTCATTTGGAGGAGTAGGAAGGAAAAGCTGGTGTGGCAGCCCTGGCCTCAGAGGAATTTGGGTTTTATTGTAAGCTCTGCATTCTTGATCAGCTCTCCCAGGTCTTCATTGGAGGGTCAGCCAAGGTATCTCCACCTCCTCCTGCTGAGGAAGGGTGTCATAGAGGGACTCCTGAGTACTTCCCCTCCTCACGGCCCCCCACCCCCAGAAGCCTGGCCCAGGCAGGGCTTTCACATGTGGGTGTGCTTCAAAATCCCCAGTGGGACTCCGGGAGAGGAAGTGCTGGGGGCTTGAACCAAAGCAGACTTCCTGCCTAAAAGCACCCAGAGAGCCCAGCTAATAGAGCTGAGGTAGACCCTGGATTCTGCCCTTTGTTTCAAGGTCCCCAGTTCTACTCTTTGAGAATCTAAAGTCTAGACTTGTTGCGCAGGACCAGGAGTGGGCCTGGCGTTTCAAGAGGGATTGAGGTAATGGGGTGGGGATGGGAGCTGCTCAGGAGTATACTCAGGAGAGCTCCATAGGTAGAAGCTCTCACAGCCTCGACCCCTCCCACCCTGGCATACCTGAGGGTCCTCAAGGAGGTGACTGAGTTCCAGTGGCCTTGGGGTCAAGCACTGAGTGACCTAGAGTCTTCAGGGTTCATGGATCTAGGGGTCCAGGAGAGTCACATGGTCCCCTCAGCTCTCTGTTACAGCTGCCGCAAGCAAGTTGAACGTCTGTTCCTCTGCTAAATTCTCTGTTTGAAAACAGGAAATAGGCTGTGTGACCTGCTCCAGAGGCCCCAGCTCATTGGCTGCTAAAAGAGGTATATGGAGCCCCAAGGACAGATGTCTGTGGCACGTCAGACCTGCGGTGTGGTGTAAGAGTGGCCACAGGAGTGCTCCTTGGCCTCACTTTCCAGCAGCCTCCAGCAGCTCATTACCCGTTAGACACCTGGACAATCTCTGGCATTTGGATAATTGCCTCCAAAATCCTTTGTTTTAGTCCTCTTCTGTGGCAATGACAGAAGACCACAGACTGGAAAAATTATAAATAAAAGTTTATTTAACTTTTAATCCTGGAGCTGGGAAGCCTAAGGATACAGTGGCAGTGTCTGGAAATGCCCTCAGCAGTATGACATGACATGGCAGAAGGTGAATAAGCAAGACAGGGCTGATCTTATGGGTCTGCTCTTGTGATAACTAACCAAGTTCCCCATGATGGCATTAATCTGTTTATGAAGGCTGCCTTCATGACCCAGTCACCCCTTCCTAGGCCCCACCTCCCAACTCCATAGTGTTGGGAATCATACTTCTAACACATAGATTTGGGAAACACATCCTTTCAGTATTGATTGTCTTACCTATAAACTAGGCATGATGTAGACTTTCATGCCCTGTGATGTATGGGAGAACCAAGGCTTAGAACACCCAGCTAATAGGATGTAGAGCCAGTGCCTGACGTGGAAGACCATTAGTTGGGTTTTAGGTTCCCAATTGGTGCAAAGCTATGTTCAGCACTAGTAAAAGAAAGTTCCAGGGAAGACAGACCACAGCTCAGGGATGTGACTCTTAGGCCACAGTGTTTGTGGCCTTAGGGGCAAGAAGTTAGAAAAAGACAAAAAAAGGGACCTTGTTATCCACCCCCTCAGAATGTCTCCTGTGTGTCTTTGCAGCCACAGTCCTTTCCCCCATCAGAAATGGTCTCAGTCCTGTCACTCCTTGCTTTATAAACTTGCCACCTGTGAACAGATCCATGAACACTGGAATTTCATTTTACTTATTTTTGAGTTGTATATATATTAAGCCATACATACTACTAGGATTCTTTGGTGTCTTGCTTCTTCAACATTGTGTAAGGGTCAGTGGTTTTGTGTGTGTGTGTGTGTGTGTGTGTGTGTGTGTGTGTTTTGCTAGAGTTTTAAATCTTCCTGTTGGTACATTGCTCCATTATTTGAACTGCTTATTCTTTTTTGGGTCTGTGATGCCTTTTCGGGTTGTTTCTAGGGTGGCCGTCAAGATCGTGCTGATGATTAAATTCTTAGCATTTAGTTAAGTCTGTGTGACTGAGGGGGCACGGTCTTGAGAAGAAGAGCGTCCAACTGCAGCAGACTGTGCCAAGACACTCCCCATTGTGGCTACTGTCTTGTGTCCCACCAGCCGTGGATGGTGTGAGAGCCGGGTGTACCATCTTCTCTGTCTTTGATTTGACCAGTACTTTCCATAGCCATTCTACAAGGTGTAAGTAGTTCTGTCTTATTTACATTGTATCTTCTGAAGAATAGCAGTGGGGATCTATCTCTTCTTCAGTGTGCTGTTGTTTGAGTCTATTGCTTGTCTTTTATTGAATGACTCTAATGGTTGCCATTGTGCTGTATGTGTTGTTTGGGAACATGTGCTTTTCAGGATCCTTTCTCTCCTTTGGCTCACATTGGTGCTTACTTAATGGGATCTCATGATAGATAGAGATTGCCAACCATATTTAATCAGATCAATCTTGCTTTTCATAGTCCTGGAGTTTTCTCCCTAATTTGTTTCTGCTCCAATCCCACAGGTCCTTGGGAGGCTAAGATGAATCAAAATGTGCTGCATTTAGAAGGGTGCCAGCAAAACCTCCATAGTTTGCCTCTCCTCTGGGCTCTGTACTGCTTCTGTTTACCGCCTGACCTTATTTATAGAAATGGCACCCGGTCCTACCTCTTTGCACTGCTGTCACTGTCATACAAGGAGCACCCATATTCGTTAAGGTCTGTTTCTGTCATGAGCTCAAGGGAACTACTGTGCATGCTGTGCCTCTGGTCTGCCAGCCCTGGGTGCAGTGACCATATCTCATTTGCTTTTGTCTCACACTCCCTGGCAGAAGGCCCAGTATGGCATGGACTTGAGAGATTGTAGAGGGAGGCTGGGTCACTGCCCTTCTCTCCCTGTCCTGTCTTTGCTGTGATCTGTGAGAGCCCAGGGCAGGTTTTGCGCCCTCCTCACCCTCCCAGCCCACCACCTAGATTAGCAGCCACAGGGGAAGAAAGTGTGAGTCCCTGCTTCCTCTTTTGGGGCTGGGAGCCATTCTTTGGAAACCCCCTGACATGAAAGGTATATCTGGACTATGTTGTAGGGACACAGGTAGACCAGTGTGATCAGAAGACTTGGTCATCTACTGGGTATTAGCTGTTCTCTGCAGCCCAGAGTCTGCTGTGGCAGAGAGAAACAGGCAAGGGCCATATCTTGTCCCCTGGGGCTACTGTAACAGAATGCCATATTCTAGGTCCTTAACCAACAATTGTTTAGTGTCTTACAGTTCTGGGGGCCTAAGAAGTTCAACATCAAGGCAATGGCAGATTCAGTGTGTGTGAGAGCCTGTTTTCTGGTTTGTAGATGGCTGTCTTCTCGTTGTGCCCTTCTTTGGTCAGCAGAAGGCTAGAGAGCTCTCAGGGTTCTCTTTTTTAAAGGGCATTAGTTTCATGTTGTCTCCACTTCATGACCTAGTCATCTCCAGAAGTTTCCATCTCTCAGAGCCATATGTTACGTATTATGACTTTAATGTAGGAATCTGAGAGGGTACCTTTAGTCTGTAACCGACAGAGATAGTCACAGTAGAGCAGGACAGAGCAGTGGGCATCCCTTGTGGCAGTACTGAGGCCAGATGATGGGGAGGGGGTACCAGAGAGTCAGGAAGGGGGAATGCTGGCATCTCAGTCAGGGGCCCTTTCTGCACCCCAATGTCAGAGAATATCTCCCTCCTGCTCTGACCCATCAGTGACTTCCCACCACATTCAGAGTTAATCCAAACCCCACTGAGGTCCCTGTCTCCCTTCCCCACTCCACCCCTCTCCTCCCAGCATCCCTTGCTGCTCTCACCACAACATTGCTGGAGTGCACTGTGGTATGCGAGCTTGCTGTTGTGGCGTTTCCTTTCTGGAAATACCCTTTTTCAGGTTCTTTCCATGATGGGCTTTTCCTGCCTTAGCTTGCAGTGTCCTGTCTTCCTGTTTCTTCTGAAGGCGGTCTGTTCCTGACCCCTGTCTACCATTATTTGCTTATCTGTTTGCTTACTATCTCAAACCATGATGGCAAGGTTGGTGACCACATCAACATTCTGTCCCCAGCACTGAGAACAGTGCCTGCCACCTAGTGGGTGCTGTGTGAATGGTGTATGAGAAAGTAAATGCAGAGCAGGGCTTGTCTGGGCAGCGACTCCAGCTCAGGCCTGACTCACAGTGACAGTGTGCACCTGGGTGGGCCATACCCCTTCCCGCATTGTAATGAGATTAAATCTCCAGTCCTCTTGGCGCCCATACAAGCATTCTACATTGAGCAATAATTCAATTGAAAATTGAAATTACTGCTCACTCAGTCCCCAGCACCTCAAAAGATACTAAATGAATAAATAAAGAAATTACTGTTCACCATTACTCCAGATATCAGGCATGCTTGGGGCTACAACATCTTTTTGAGAAGTTAACAGGAATTGACCTATGGGGAGTGCATACCTTCCACCCCCTCAGGTCTGCCTGAGCTGGTGAGGCATTTTGCAGATGACCCAAAACTTGGTCGTGTCACTGTCGTCTTTGCAGGTGGGCATGCATGCGCCTTTTTAAAGATCACAAAAGTTATTAATACTGCAGGATTTTAAAATTGGGGACACAGACCAAGTGTACTGCTGGCTGCTTTTGTGGCTACATTGAGATACAATAGCGAGGACTGGGGTGCTGACCTCATTTCTGCATCACAGGGTTGGGGAGCTTGTCACCATGCTGAGCCTCCTGATCTTCCCTCAACTTCAGGATGGTCAGATCTTCTGGTTTATGTCAGGATTTGCTATGAAGGTATGGCGAAAACAGCTTTTCTTATCAGTGTCCCTAAGCCCCTGGGGACAGCCCTTGGACAAGCTTGTTCCTCATTAGCCTCCCCAACAGTAGAATTTTAAATGATGAAGCCCAAGGACTGTGGCGAAGTCCTTGATGAGCACTTGGAAGAGGGCAGGAGTGCGCTGGACTCCAGGGCACCTCTGCTGCTTTTCCACGCTGTGCAGATGCAGGGGTGCCATGTTTGAGGGAAGTGAATCAGGGTGGAGGCTGAGGAGTCATCTTTTAAAAACTCTGATTGGCTATCGGAATGTTTAGTTTATTTTTTCAAAGTGGGATTTGTAAATAAAGATGATTCTAGAAACATTATGGGACAAAGAAGAAGAAAGTAGAGCCTCATCAGGGAGTCAGTGGGGAGGCTTGGCTGGGAGAGCTGGCTTGTATTTGCTAGGTGTCTGATGGTCTTAGTCCATTCCCATTGCTATAACAAAATATCACAGACTATATGGCTTATAAATGACAGAAATTTGTTTCTCATGGTTCTGGAGCATGGCAAGACTCTTGAAGATCATGTGTCCGCTGAGGACGTACAGCAGATAACTGTGCTAGACAGATGGCTGCTGTCACACCCTCACATTGCAGAGTGGGTGAGGGATGGCTTGGGTTTCTTTCACAGAAGCATTAATCTCATTCATGAAGTCTCTGTCCTCAAGACAGAAGCTCTTCCCCACCTCCTAATCCTTCAGGGGTTAGGATTTCAATGTGTAAACTTGGGAGAACACAGGCATTCCTCAGCAAAACCTGCTCAGTTCACTGATGGTCTTGGGGATGGTGTCCTAGTTTTCTTCCCTATTGCTGTGATAGGACACCGACCAAAGCCAGCTTGAGAAGGAAAGGGTTTGTTTGGCTTCTAGTGGAGAGACTATGGAGGAGTGCTGCTTACTGGCTTGCTCCTCTGGCTTGTGCTCAGCTTGCTTTCTTGTATTGCTCAGGCCCACCTACCTAGGGGTGACACTCCCACAATGGGCTGGCCCTTCCCACATCACTCAGCAATCAAGAAAATGCCTCAGAGACATGCCCACAGGCCAATTGGGTAGAGAACTCCCCAGTTTTCCCTCTTCTGAGGTGTGTCAAGTTGACAACTGAAGCTGTCTGACACAGATGGGGCAGTGGCAAAATGCTGGGTCTGGTTTTAGTGTAGGATTGGAGTGAGGACAGAGGCCATCCAGAATATCTAGACACACTGGGCTCCCCAGGTTTGAGGGAGCTCAGTGACAGATGTTTGATTTAATGTGCCCACCCTTTGATAAGTCACTTAAGCAACAAGCTTGGGTCATGCCTGGGCCACAGGCAGAGGTCCAGAAATGACCACTGGCTGCCTTAATCCTCTAGAACGCTTGTCAGATGGGAGACTAGGACATTGGGAACATGAACTGGAACAGAAAGCCATCTAGGCTAACAGTGCATGACAATATGGGCAGTTGTTCCCTTCAGCTTGAGAACTAAGAGAGTCCCATGGAGATGGTGGGAGGTGGGCATTGACAGATACGTAAGATCCCAATTAAGGGGGCAGAGAAGAACAGGACTTCACCTGCAGTGCCTTCTTTTAGTAGCTAGCTCACCTTAGAAACTCAGTAGCCTCTGGCAACCTCAGAGCAGGGACAAAGAATAGGTCTATTCTGTAAAGGTGTGCAGACTATGTGACTGATGAGAGATTGGTGCCTGGTATACAGTAAGTGATCAATAAATGGCCACAGATGAGGCATGTAGAGTGCTTAGTGTGTTCTGTGTGCCAGGTCCTCATATACATAGTCCTTAAGACAATGTGGAAGTACCTTGCCATCTCCCCTGGACTAAGGGATCTGGAGGCCACAGAGGCTGTGCACCTGGCAAAGAGCTGGGTTTCAAAGTGCCTATCATTTCTGCCTGTTGCCACCCTCCCCTGGAGCACAGAGGGAGCAAAAGCTCAGAGGTGGGCTTCACAGAGCTGGAAGAAGCCTGTGCACCCATTGGGGGATGGAGTTGGGGTTGTGGGAAAGGTGCTTGTATTTGTTCTCATGGGCCTAGCTGTGGAAGGACTGGACTCTGGTGAGGGGGAAACAGTACCCAGGGGTAGGGAGCAGAGACCTGCATAGGGTCTTCTGTCTAGTGTGAGACCAGGGTAAATAGCTATGACCACAGCAGCTGGGGCCAGGCAGGGCCCTTTTCATCCTGGCTGTCTGGAGAGAGTCCCTCTAGACCTCCTCCAGAGTGTCCCTAAGCCCCTGGGGACAGCCCTTGGACAAGCTTGTTCCTCATTAGCCTCCCCAACAGTAGAATTTTAAATGATGAAGCCCAGGGAGCTACTGTGGATGAGGAACGGCCCAGGCTTGGGACCCCTGACTTGCTGCCCCTTCTGGACACTGCCTGGCTAGTGCCAGCTCAGGGTACTTGGGGACAGAAAAACATTGCCAGGGTGGGTTCAGATTGCTCATCTGCAGCATGGGCATGGGGCCATGCATACAGGGGGTTTTAATAGGTACCCCTTAGCTCTAAAGTTATTATGCAGATAGTATATGGTCATTAGCATATATACAGATTAGCTAAAACGAGTTTTAAAGTTTGAAAGCTAGTAGTTTAGATTCTTTTTTTTTTATTTTTTATTTTATTTACAAGGTCTCCCTATAGCCTCAGCTGGCCTGGAACTCTCTATATAGACCAGGGTGGCCTCAATCTCACAGAGGTCTGCCTGCCTCTGCCTTCTGAGTGCTGGGATTAAAAGTGTGCACCACCACACCCTGTGATTTAGATGTATTTTAAAGTCTTTCCCTTATGTAGATTACAGTCAGGCTTTTGATGCTTGTGGAGTGTCTCTTGCTTCTGAACCATACCCGTTTTGTACTCTCCTGCACTCCTTTTCTCTCCAGGAAACTTCCTAAATGGACTAGATCAGCTAGCTGTTCCTGCTCTGTAATTTCCTGATTGTTTTGGACATGGAAAGTTTTTGGGAAGATCAAAGTAAGGTCATATCTTTTAGTACCTTCTTATGAGACCAACATTGGGCTGGCTGTGATCAAAGACTGGGTTCTGATGGTAAAATATCAAGAATTGTCATGTTAAACATGCATTGCTGGTAAATCTTAGGATGATGGTAGAAGATTGGTGATGATGCAAAACCCTCAGAAAGTAAACCGCGTCAGTTAAGAACAAAACTGAGAAAATTTTGCTTCTGAATTTCTCTGAAACATCTGAACAGGCAGATGTGGAAGAGTTCCCATTCCTTCCCTATGTGGGGATCTAGCCCTCCTCTCCTTTAAGTACTTCAGTGGTTTAACTTGAGGCAGCTGCTTTAGTGGAAGTCCGAAGGTGGCTTTAGTCTAGCATTCTTGACGTTTTCCAGGATTGCTAAAAAATATACCCTATATGCTTTGGAAATAAATTGCCTTATAAAAATAGGGAATACTGTCTCTCCATTTAAAAAACATAATGAAGTTTTGCACATTTCACCAACATATTTTGATCATATTTAGATCCCTTCATATCTGCACCCCTATATATGTGTAGATATATATTTTAAGGCCTATAGAGTCATGTTTGTGATCCCAAATACTCTTCGGTGTGGTTTCATCCACTGGAGCCTGGTCAACCTACTAAGAGTCTCACCCTTAAATGAGACTGAATCTCACTTCCCAGCAGCCATTGGCTGCTAATAGTTCATTAGGAACTCTACTTACCCATGTCTATGCTGAGATTTTGTCTGGCTTGCTTTATGTGAGATTTGTCCATGCTTGCACATTGCTGTGAGTTCATATGAGTAACTTCCCAGGTGTCTGGAAAACTCTGTTTCCTTGTAGTCCTCCACCTTCTCTGGATTTTATAGTCTTTCCACTCCCTCTTCTGCAATGATCTCTGAGCCTTGGGAGGCAGAAGTTTGATATGGGTGTCCTACT
>NW_008333501.1:1157944-1159299 GCF_000622305.1 Nannospalax galili
GGGGGGGGTGGAAGGGTGAATGTGGCTTAGGGAGTCCCAGCGCGGAGAGCTGCGCTATGGACTTACCCCAAGAGGCCTGAGGATAGTAGTGCAGTCTAGGAGAGTTAGCTGGTGGTGCAGGCCCAGGGAAGCAGAGCGAGGTGAGGGCAGGGCCAGGACTAGAAGTGGTGCTCCTGGAGCCCAAGAAAGGGACTGGGTTGCTCTGTGTGAGAAGGGTCAGGAAGCCGTATTGGTTCCCCAGGTGTCTGGGGCCCCAACACTAGGAATGGCGCAGGGCTCAAACTAGGAGTATAGAAAGGCGAGGCGGGGGGGATGGAAGGGTGAATGTGGCTTAGGGAGTCCCGGTGCTGAGAGCTGCGCTATCGACTTACCCCAAGAGGTCTGAGGATAGTAGTGCAGGCTAGAGTTTAGATTCTTAATGCACACAGCCAGAGATATTGTTTTAAAGTTGATGTTAAAATATTTTATTTATTTATTTTATTTGTATGAGTGTTTTGCCTGCTTGTGTGTAAGTGCACCTATGTTGTACAATGCTCATGGAGGTCAGAAGAGGCTGTCAGATCCCCTGGAACTGGGGTTAGGATGGTTGTCAGATGCCATGTGGGTGCTGGGAATCAAACCTGGGTCCTCTGCAAGAGCAACCAGTGCTCTTAACCATTGAGCCATCTCTCCAGCCCCTAAAGTTATTTTTATTGATATTTGAGAATATCATATAATGCATTTTTTGTTGTTGTTGAGGCAGGGTCTCCTTGAAGCCCCAGGTGGCCTGGAACTCACCATGTAGACCAGGCTGGCCTTGAACTCACAGCAATCTGCCTGCCTCTGCCTCCCAAGTGTTGGGTATAATGGCATACACCACCACTTCTGGCTCATACAATACATTTTGATCATGTTCAGACCCTTCTTCTATTTGCACCACCCCTCTTACCCTCCACTGTCCAATCTCATGTCTTCTATTATATATATATAAATGAGGTTTTAACCTTTAAAAAAGATCTCCATTTCGTTATTAAAATATACAGTTTCATACAGAAAAATTCATTTTTTTTTGGTCTTTTTGAGACAGGGTCTCCCTGTAGCCTCAGCTGTCCTGGAACTCTCTATGTAGGCCAGGCTGGCCTAGAACTCACAGAGATCCACCTGCCTCTGCCTCCTGAGTGTTGGGATTAAAGGCGTGCACCACCACGCCTGGCAAAAGATTAATTTTTAATGCAGTTAACACTAAGATGTTTGCACATGCATTTCTAATCTCTATGTATCTGATTATTACTAGTCACAGTCGGTTACTTTCTGAGCTCCTTGGCATCTGAGCATGGATATAAAGTCATCAGGTAGATTTCAATGGTAATGTTTTT
>NW_008333501.1:1159325-1169325 GCF_000622305.1 Nannospalax galili
CTCAATCTCTCTTTTTTTAATATTCAATTTTTTAATTTAATAATCACATGATTAGAAGAAGCATTTCATTACAGCTTTAACATATTTAGTAACACACTCCAGAGCAAGGATACATTTCTTTCAAAAACCATATATAACAAACCCACAGCCAACATCATGAACATATCTTGCCAGGTCAGTTATAGCACACAGGATTCACAACTGAGCAAGGTTGATGATTACTTTTCTGGTAGCATGCATACCTTCCAGCACCGTGAAAGCTGGCCTGTAGAGATGAAGGAGGTTCTTGCTATAGAATGGAACATGCTACACAAAACATATTGTCACCCAAATATTTTTATTGAGATGCAATTCACATTTCAGAAAGCTCACCCTTTAAGGCACATAACGTAGGGATTTTTGTATAGTCATAGAGTTGTATAACTATCATCGTGATCTAATTCCAGAATATTTTCATCATGCCCTGAAGAAACCCAGTACCTATTAGCAGTCACTCCTCACTCTCCCTCTCCCTAGGCCCTAGCAACCACTACTTACTTTCTGTCTCTCTGGATTTACTTGTTCCACACATTTCATGTAAATTGACTCATTATGACATTCTCATCTGTCTTCTTTGATTTAGCATAATATTTTCAAGGTTCATCCCAGGTGCGTGGGCAGGACTGTGTGTCAGAGGAGTTTTTAAAATTTTATTTATTTATTATTTTTTATTTCAATGCCCCCGAGAACAGAAGAGACTGTTGGAGCCCCTGGAAGTGGAATTATGGGCAGTCGTTAGCTGCCATGTGGATGGTGGGATTTGAACCTGGGTCTTCTGCAAGGACAGTCAGTGTTCTTAACCACTTAGCTGCCTCTCTAGCCCCCAGAGGAGTTTTTAAAAAAATATTTATTATTTTTATTTTATGTGTATGAGTGTATTGCCTGCTTGTAGGTAGGTGCACCCATGTTGTGCAGTGCTCACAGAGGTCAGAAGAGGGCGTAGAATACCCTGGAATTGGAGTTGAGGATGGTTGTTAGCCACCATGTGGGTCTTGAGAACTGAACCCAGGTCCTCTATAAGAGCAGCCAGTGTTCTTAACCACTGAGCCATTTCTCCCCCCACCCCCAGGAAACCATTGTTTCCTGAATTCATGGCAGACAAGAAGCAGAGACTGGAGGAGGTTGGGGCCAGGGCAAGAGAGCACCAAGGACCCACCTCTAGCCATCTGCTTATTCCATCTAGGCTCCAACTCCTCAGATTCCCACAACTTCCCAAAATAGTGCCACCAAGCATTCAGCATACCAGCCTGGGGGACATTTTACCCAAACAGTGTTACCTTTTTGCCTGTTGGTCCATCCTAACTAGGTGGGTACTGCACACATTCAGGTTCCCCACCCCCACCCGTTCACCAAATCTTCTCTGGAAACACCCTCATTGACACCCTGAAATGTACATTACACATTTTCTGGGTGGTCTCAGTCCAGTCAAGTTAACAGCCAACATTAACCACCACAGGGAATCAGAGATGGCGCTAGGGGTCAAACAGCAATTGTAAGGACAATGGCTGTTACTTTGAGTGTGATGGGAATCGTCAACCGAAGAGTGACATGATTTGACTTTTTAAAAGAGACTGACAAGCGCTGCTGTATCGAGGAAAGGCTTCTGGAAGGATGAGAATGGCCAAAAGTGTTTACATAAGCCAGGTGAGTGATGATGACCTGGACTCAGACGGTCATAGTGACACTATTCCTGGGGAGTCCCAAATAAACATCTACTCACCCCAGACAGAGAATTGGCAACTGATTAAGGATACCACCAAAGTGCTACTTGGTAAACCAATTAATTTATTGGGGGCCTCTTAGAGGAGTTTGGGTGAAGGTTACTTAACAGAAGCAGAAATAACTCAAAGACAGCTGCATTGCCAAAAGCCTACTTCAGCATGGGTGACAGCTTATTAAGGCTGGAAACCTGGAGTGCACTGCACAATCTGCGGGCAGCCTGACAGGTTGGAAGTGTCTCTTCAGGTGGCTTAGCTGGGTTGAGCCTCTTCTAGGTAGCTAGGCTGGTCTAGGAGAGTCTCTGGCAGTCCATACTGCTTACATAAGCTTGGGGAGAGAGGGACCTAGTGCATGTGGAGGGCTTCCTGAAGCTCCTGAGTTGTTTATCTCCTGATCCTTAAGCTCCCTCCCTTTAGAACTTCCCCAGACTTAAGGGCATCCCTGTAGAATGAATGTTTCACCTTCCATTAGAACATCCTGACTCCCTCCAAGGTGGAATGTATCAACTCAGCTGGCATTGTTCTACAACAGCTCTGGTAAGAAGTAGCTGCATTTTGGAGATAGTTTGAGGGTCTAGTCAAAAACTTTGCTCTTGGGATGGATATAGGTTTATGCTTTGAACACTGGGTCCCCACCTGGTGGTGCTATTTTGGGAAACCATGAAACTTTTAGAAGGTGAGGCCTGGTTGGTAGAAAGGGAGTCACTAGGGGTGGGGCTTTGAAGGCTCCTAGTTCCTGCCCCTCTCTGCTTCCTGGTCCTGCATGCTGTGGAAGCCTCTGTCACACGTTTGTTCTTCCATGAACTAAGCTGTCCCACCATGCTTTCCCCACCATGGTAGACTAAAACCCTCTGAAACTGTGGGCCCAAAGAAATCTTTCCTTCCTCATTTCTTTCAGGTATTAAGGCAATAGCAACACAAAAAGTAACACAGACTACTTTAAAAAATAATACTTATTTTATGTGTTTGAATGTTTTGCCTGCATGTATGTATGTATGCCACATGTATCCAGTTCCCACAGAAGCCAGAAGAGGGCGTGGGGACCCCTGGAACTGGAGTTATAGGTGATTGTGAGCTGCCATGTGGGGGCTGGGAACTGAACCTGGATCTCTGCAAGAGCAGCCAGTGCCCTTAATCACTGAGCCATCTTTCCAGTACCCTAATGGTCTTTTTAAAAAACATTTTGTGTTTTTAAAATTTTTATTTATTTGCTTATTTTTTTATATGTATGTGTGTATTGCTTGCATGTAGGTAAGTGCACCCGTGTCATGCAATGCCTATGGAGGTCAGAAGAGGCTGTCGGATCCCCTGGAACTGGAGTTACGGACAGTTGTTAGCTGCCATGTGGGTGCTGGGATTTGAACCCAGGTCTTCTACAAGAAAAACCAGTGTTCTTAACTATTGAGCCATCTCTCCAGCCCGTCACTTATTTATTTTTAATTAAAAAATCTTATTTTTGTTTTATGTGTATAAATGTTATGCCTGCATGTATATAAGTGCACTCATGTTGTGCAATACCTGAGGAAGACAGAAGAGGGCACTGGATCCCCTGGAACTGGAGTTACTGATGGTTGTTAGCCACCATGTGGGTGCTGGGATTCAAACCTGGGTCTTTTGCAAGAAGAGCCAGCACTCTTAACACTGAACCAGCTCTCTAGCTATTTATTTTTAATTTTATGTGTATGAGTGTTTTGCCTGCATGTATGTAAGGGAATACAGTGCCTATAGGGGCTGGAAGAGAACTTTGGATTCCCTGGAACTAGAGTTGTACTGTTGTTAGCTGTCATGTGGCTGGTGGGAACTGAACCTGGTTCTTTGCAAGAGTAGCCAGTGCTCTTAACTGCTAAGCTATCTCTCCAGCCCCCAGTCTGCTTTCCTTAATAATTTTAAGAAATGTTTTTTATTGAGCTTTTGTAATTTCATACAACAGTTCTTAATCAAGTTTAGAACCCCTCTCCCATCCATCCCACCTTCCCCATCCCCCTACCTCATGTATTCTGCCATACATGCTAAGTCCTGTTCATTCAGCAGCAATCAGTCTCCAGTAGTCCTTGGTCTAGTGCCGGCCTGCCACGTCCTCCCTTTTGGGCCCTTTTTTAATTGAGTTGACATGGGTCCTATGTTCCATACCACCATTGCCACAAGTTCACATGTGCAAGCTTCCAGTGGACTGGAAGCCTCTGCTTCCCTGTGTTCATGAATGAGACCTGGCTCTTACAATCTTTCTGCCCCCTCTTTCCCAATGGTCCCTGAGCTGTGGGTGGGTGAGATTCCATATAGGAGTCCCATCCTACACTCTGCAGTCTCTTATTCTTTAAAACTTGGCCAGTTGTGGCCTTCTGTGTGCATTGCGCTGTTGTAAAAGGAAGCTTCACTAGTGAGAGTTGAGCGCTGCATTAATTTTCTCTCTACCCCTTGTTCTGCTAAGTTCCATGAACCTTAGTTGTAGAGGTTCAACTGTAGATGTGTCACTTAGTACTGGGAATCTCTCAGACATATGTTCTCCGTGTCTGGCCAGATGTGCAATTCTGCAGTAGCCTCCATCTGATGCAAAAGAAGCTTTGATGAGTGGTACACGGTGTGCTTGTCTGTAAATACAAGGATTTATATTTAGCATATAGTAAGAAATTTCATTTGTCTAGAGATATGACAGAGATAGGGTTTTCTCTAGGATCTATGTCCTCTCCTACCATGTGTATTTGGCTGAGTTTACAGTGCCACCCATGATTTCCCTCCCAATTAAGAGGGCTTTAAGTCCAATTAGATAGCTGTTGATTGCCTCCCAGATAACAGTGCCACTACTGCACCATGCTGGTCATTATAGTTACTAGGCTTTTGGGGTGGTTTGGACCATTGATTGTTTTCCCCCTTGGCAGTTTGCATATCATCCTCTAGCAGTTATGACAGCCAAACTTCAGTTAGAAGGTTTCCAGGTCAGTTCCTGATCCATTATTTCAAGTCCTGTATCCTAAGTGTGTCCTGTCTTCAGCACTAGTGTCTTATCTACTAGTTCTGGGAGATAAGCAAGAGGTCAACAATAGCCCGTGCTATTTTGGGAGTCTCCTGGACCACTTTCACGCAAAGGGAGGTCTCTTCTGCCTGGCACTGTGTTCTTTGCCAAGAAGCATATGCATTAATGTTCAGACACTGTATGTGCATTTCTCATGGGGCTTTGAGGGCATCACTTTTTCCTTTAGGTTTTCTAGCCCCCCCTCCCCACCAAGATTCATTCATCTCTACTCTTTTTTCTCCCATCTGGCTTCCTTCCTCCCTCCCTAGTCACAGCACCCCCATTATCCCTACTCTCCCCACAATACCACAACCTCCCCCTATCCTCCCTCTCCTGACTTCCTTCCCTCCCCCCTTGCATGTCTCTCTCTCCTCTCCTCCTGTCAAACAATCCCACTTTCCCCATGCCCCCCTGGTAACATCTGTTCCCTACCATCTCCCTTTCAGGGTCTTTCCTTTCCTTTACCTCCATGTGTCCTTTCCCTTTTCCTGGTCCCTGGTGTTACATCAGAATTTATATACTCACATATAAGGGATTAGTGCAAAATTTTTAAATGTTATTTTTATTTTACGTGTATGACTCTTTTGCCTGCATATATGTAAGTGTACCACATGCATGCAGTCAGCCTTCTTTTTTAAGAATTCTGCTATTGCTGGAGATGTAACTCAGTGGGTAGAGTGCTGGCCTAGCATAGCAGAGGTCCTGGGTTCAATACTCAGCATCACCCTAAATAGGGGTGTTGGAGGTGCATAGGACTTCCATCTCAGCCAATACAGAGATGGAAGAGGGAAGATCAGGACTTCAAGTTTAGCCTTAGCCTTAGCCACCTCTTGGCCCATGTTGGCAACATTACACTCAGTCTCAAAACAAGGAAAGAGAAGTTACATCAGGCTGATAAGATGGCTCAGCAGGTAAAGGCACTTGCTAAACCTGACAACCTGAGTTTGAGCTTCTGGAACCCACATAGTAAAAGGCGAGAATTGATTTCTGCAAGTTCTCTGATCTCCACATTCATGCCATGGCTCCTGTGTACCCATCCACATACATACAATAAATAAATAGATGGAAAAAATTAAAAAACCCTGTTATAAGAAGTCTGCTACTGCTGGCTATTTTGGTTCCCGCCTTTTCATGTGGCAGATAGCACGGTCATGGGCACCCTTGTAGACAGCGCTGTGCACCACTAGAACCTCTTCTTAGGGACGAACTTACCTCTCCAGTGCAGCAGGTACCCACCTCAGCTGCCTGGGTACCACCCACAAAGATACTTGCCTAAAAGCAGTGTAGGGTAGTGGTAGTGGATAGAACATATCCTTTGGTGCTAGAGGCCTGGGGCACATCCTGCTGCTGTCACTGTGTGGACAGGCTAATGAACTTCTCTGTACTTCACTTCTCTCATCTATAACTTAGGGACAAAAATAGTACTGTGTAGGTAGGGTTAAGGGAGCTACTGTGTGCAGAGGCTGACTTGTGCTAAGCTCTGTTAATGTCAATTCTCATTATTTTTTCTTTTAAATGAGACTTTACAAGTGTTTTAAAAATAACATTTAAGAATAGGAAGTCATAAAATGAAATAAATGTAATAGAACAAAACAATGCTATTGAATTCTGGTGAGGATGAAGGCAGCCCAGCCCGGGAGACTGAGAGGCAGGTTACTAAATTGCGGTCTCTTGACTTCAGCTTGCACAAGACTGACAGCCAAGGGTAAAAGAGGAACTTTAAATGCTCCGACAAGTCTCCACCCAGTGTACCATCTGAGAATGCCTCTGTATTTAAGACTGTTGATGACTAAGGGCTTACAGATCCCTGGGAGGGTGCAAACATCCATGTTGGCATTGAGGATTTTCCTAGCTTTTTGTTTCACAGGGTAGGTTTGTGTGTGTGTGTGTGTGTGTGTGTGTGTGTGTGTGTGTGTTGAGCCATGATGTGGACTTGTTTCCAGGACTCTGTGATTCCTTCCTGGTTGAAAAGTTGCCCAGAAAGGCGGCCGTATAGGGCCAGGACTGCAGGCAGCAGCTATTTTCCTGTACACAGGTCCCTTGGATGCCAGGTGAAGGAGGGTGGGGCCTCATGGCTGAGCTGGCTGGTGTGGGCGGGGCGAGAGGCGTGGCTGCAATTGGAAGTCTTGACCTGTCTTTTGAGGGGATCACTGGACATGGTGAGTGCTTGGTGGTTCTGGGGGCTGTGCACGCTCCCTGGGGAATAGGCCGACTGGGTGCAGAAGTGGGCAGGTAGACCATGAGCACTGGGGGCGGAGGTTGCAGAGACCATGAACACAGGAGGGTCTCCCCCCTCCGGGGGGGAGGGGGCACCCTGCCTCTGTTTCCCCTGGAGGCATTCAATTCAGTAGTAGATGGGCAGTAGAAGGAAGGGGAACCTGGAGGTTGGAGGACCCCCACCCCTGCAACATGGGTCGTGGTTACAGAAAAAGTCTAGGGCACTAGGAGGACTTCAGAGCGTTTGAGGGCTGTGGGGAGGCTGGGACTTACGACTTAGGGGTGACTGAGACAGTGGAAGAAAAGATTGCTAGTAAGGTCCTCACCCCAGAGGGAGGAAACTGAGCTTCGGGTCTGAGCAGAGGCCACTCGCCCAGCTACCCCCTCTCTGTAGGCCTCAGTTTCCAATCTTCGGTTTTAGACAATCTAATCCCAAGTGCTGATCCATGATGCTTGGGAGTCTCTTGCCTTAGTTTCCCCATTGGTGGATGTGGCAGCTAGCTTTAAATCCTATTTTTGTTGGGACAGGCCCAGACCCACTTGCCCAGCACTCAACCTTCTCTCCTCTGCCCCTCAAGCTGGTGTGGACAAACTAGCTCCCACCCCTCAGGATGAGTTTCTTGCTTCTGGATGACTGGAGTAGGACTCTGGGTTTCTGATTTGCTCTGACTTCTGTGGCTTGGGACCTTCGCTTTCCTATGGACTGTGACTTGGTTTCCTCCAAGTCTGTGTTCTACAGAGGGAAAAACTGGCCCCGTCAGCCCTCTCTGGCCTCTTTGGGAGGAAGACCAGTGCTTCTATTTTGTCCAACTTGTTGCGAGGCTGCCAGAGCCCCTGGTTTGTTGGTTATTGGATGCCTCTTGATTTCACATGCAGATCTGAACTGATACTAGCTCCATCTCACCCCACTCCCTCCCAGGTTATAGCCCTGCTGTGGTTGATGTGACCCAGTACCAGAAGCTTATTATTTACAAGGTGGCTGTTCCATGGCTATTTGACTAGTCTTTTTCTTGTAAATTCTACTCTTGTGTTGCATGGCCACCTTCCTGAGCCTTGAGGAACAAATGCATTCTCAGTCATTCAAAGTTCATCTATGCATGAGGATATGTTAATGGAAAAACCAGACAGTTTCTTCCTGTGTGAGTACGTGCTCTAGAAGGGCTTTAGCTGTGTAATGAGTTAATGCTTGCCATCTCTGACATTGAAAATTACTGTGTGTGTGTGTGTGTGTGTGTGTGTGAACAAAAGCTGGGGTGGGGTTTGGGGACTGCGGTTTTGCCGATTTTGCATAGCATAGCAAGGCTGCTCTGAGACTGTGACCATTGAGCAAGTCTTAAGGATGTGACAGCCACGCCATGTGACTTTCTAGGAGAAAGAGAGTGCCTCATGAGTAAAGAGCTTGTGCAAAGCAGCATCATGACAGGTAGGAGCAGGCCTGCTTATTCGGGAAGGAAGACCCAGCCAGGGACTTCAGCAGGGTGGGTGAAGAGTGGGTTGGGGTCAGGAGGAAGGGGAAGAGAGCTCAGGTCTGCTGCACTGGACTTTGAAGGTTGCTGTAAAGGTTTTTAACTCATTCTGATGGTAACAGAGGGCCCTGAGCAGGGGATGAGAGGAGGCTCCTGCCCTGACTTAGGGTACAGCAGGTTCTTCTAGCCTGAAGGCTGAGGATGGGCTGCAGGGGCTGATGGCAGGAGAGGGGATCACTGGGGGGGGGGGGGGGGTTGAATCCTGGCATAGAGAGAGGTGGAGAGAAAATCTCTGGCTTTAAGATTTGGGGTCTGCTTCAAAGGTTGAGTGCATAGTTTGGGACGCATAAGAGCAACAGAGTGAGTCAAAGATGATTGAGAGTTTGGGGCTGCCATTGCCTAAGAGAAGAGGTGTTTAGTAGGAAAATCCAGAGGTGGCTTTGTGTATGTCTTGTTAGAGATGCCCATAGGTACCCATGTGATAGTGAATAGAAATTGGGGACAGTTTGGGGTGGGTTGAGATGGCAGTGACATTTTAGCAGCATCATCTACAATTGGAATTTAAAGGCTGCGTCAGGTGGGTTCACTTAGGGAGGGATTGACATAGAGAAGAAGCAGTGATTCGGCTCTGGGGTGGGACTAGGAACCGGCTTTGGAGACAGAATAGATAGAAAGAGTGGCTGGTAAGTGAGGAGGAAGATCAGAGTGTCCTAGGACACTTCATGGCCTTTAGGAAAGTGCCCCAGGGAGGTGGGAGAAGAGTTAGAACAAATGCCTTTGATAGAGAGAGGAGGGCTGAGAATTGAACAGCTGGAAGTCATGGTTTGTGGTAGGTGTCACTGGTGGTGGGTATGGGGGCGGGGAGAAAGGGGAGGACTTGGGGTGGCAGTTTAGGCTTGGACAAGGGAGGGGAGGACAGAAATGGAAGATGAATTAGTCTGTTCCCTAGTGGTCTCCTGGGGAGCAGCTCAGAGAGGGTCAGGGAGAGTGGAGTTAATGCCCCAGTGGAAGTTTGGCCCAGCCAGGCCCAGGGCAGCTCAGAAGCCATTGTCTGCCCTTCCTAAGTCTTCCTTCCTCTCCTGTCTGTAGGAGGTCCAGGGCTCTTCAAGAAGCAGATTTCAGCCCCTGGGCTCAGGGGTTGTGGGAATACCAGGCTGGCTATGGTCTTGGGAAGGAAGGAAGTGCAGGGGACAGGGGTGACTTGGGGATAAGGAGGCCCTGTGTAGGTTTCAGCAAGGAGGTGCCTTCTATCTGGGGCTGCACCATGAAGACCTTGAGTGACTTCAAAGCTGCACTGACCAGATAGGGAAGAGAAGGCAGTGAAGTGTGTTTAGTCTAACTAGGAAGGAGGCTCCAGGCTTGGTGTGACTAAGAAGAAAGGTGCAAGAGGCAGGATTATAGGGCTAGTTTTTATGAAATAGGTAAGTGACTGTCTACTTTTTTCTCCTTTCTTCCAAGTTTAACAGAATCCCGATAAACTAATGAAGAACTTCCTGAGCTGGTTAGTGGGGTGGTATAAGGAGGCCAGGTCTTCCTTTCCAGTCATTTAA
>NW_008333501.1:1174325-1200847 GCF_000622305.1 Nannospalax galili
CAGACCACCTCCCTTTGACACTCTAGAGAGCATATTCATTATCCCTCCTGGGTGCCCGTGATCTGTTGTATCCCCATGACAAGTCTATCCCCAGAATCAGCTCACTCCAAAGTTACAAGCTTGGGGCTTGTCACCTTTGATCTGGTGTTCAGCAGTATATCCAGGTCTGGATGTTCTGCAGGGTCTGAAGAAGGCAGCCAGATCTTTAGGTTCTGTAAGAGACAGGGTCTGAATACTGGAAGTACTTAGATTGGTGAAAAAATGGAATAACTCACAGGCCAAAGAAGAAGTCAGTGGATACCAGGAGATGCTCAGAAACAAATAGAAAGGAGACTGTGATCCTCCAAGAGCCCATGGGATGCTACTAAAGCAGAGCCTTAGGGACTGTAACCTATAGTGCTTAGGATATGCAGAAGAAAGGTTGGATTTTAGTGGGTGAGCATTCTCTCTTAAGAAAGAACTAAGTGGACAGTGAAAGCCAACACTGAAGGTGGGGACTGAGCTGAGGGATGGAAGGGGCAGAGGACAGTAGGTCTAAGGATTTGAGAGGTGACAAAGGGTCTACACTACCTGGAATTAAGTGATTAGAATCCACCCTTTCAGAGCCTCCTTCAGCCCTGGTATTGTGGGATTGCTGGCTTTCCTTCAGCAATCGAATTTTCTACTTAGTGTAGGTAGCATGTCCAGCTAGCATGCCCCCTGCCCCCTGCCCCCTACCCCCTAACCCCCTGGCACCCAGTCCATGTCAACCTCTATCATTGGTTGGTGGTTGGAAACTGAAAAACATTGCAGAGTAAAACAAATGCAAGTTGAAGGACTAAACCCGTGTATCAGTCGGCTTTCATCGCTGTGGTGAAACGAAACCCGTGTATCAGTCGGCTTTCATTGCTGTGGTGAAACGAAACCTGTGTATCAGTCGGCTTTCATCGCTGTGGTGAAACGTTGACCGAAAGCAACTTGGTGAAGAGAGGGTTTTTCTGGCTTACAGCTCCGATCACGGTTCATCCTTGAGGAAAGCCAGACGAGGAACTCAGGGCAGAAATCTGGGGGCAGGAACCGAAGCAGAGACTATGGAGGCCTGTGCTCAGCCTGCTTTCTTTTGTTTGTTGAGATAGGATCTCTCTGTAGCTCCAGCTGACCTGGAACTTGCTATGTAGACTAGGCTGGCCTTGATCTCATTGGGATCTGCTCACTTGTGGGAGAAAGCTAAAGTGTGGTGTCCTAGTACTCCTTCCAGAGTGCTGGGATTAAAAGTGTGTGCCACCATGCCTGACTCAGCCTGCTTTCTTATACAACCCCTGCCTAGGGGTGGTACCATCCACAGTGGGCTGGGCCCTCCTACATTACTCAACAATCAAGAATCTCACAGGCATGCCACAGGTAAATCTGGCAGAGGAAATTTCCCAGTTGAGGGTCTCTTTTACAATGGAAGCTGTGCAGCACAGTCCGCAAAGCACCCATTGCTAAGATTTCCTGAGTGTGCATCAGGTGTGTACTAGACACCATACTCACCTTTCCCCCAGCAGCTCATTTAAACCTGCTAAATCCTTCCAGTGGACTGTGGGAGTGTGGGTGCGGGGTTGAGAATGAAGGGGAGGGCCATCTAGAAACTGAGTCCAGCTCCGGTTTCCCCAAAAACGTATGTGATGTGAGGGTTTTGTGAAGTTTTGTTCAGTTAAGCCTGACAGTTTTTGGGAAACCTAGGCTGGCAATACCAGCTGCGATACCAGCTGTCCATGTGACTCATGCAGCTGGTAAACCAACAGGGCTGAGGTGTCAGACTGAGCTCAGAATTGCTTGCTTCTATCATAGTATCAACTTAAACATTTTAAGTTAGAAATGTACTGTTCTTACAAAAGAACACATACCTTTCCTATGCCTAGGATAAACACTTCCCCACATCCAGGTTAAGAAACAGAACGCCACCTGTACCCCAGTCCTTCAGATGCGATCACTAGAGGTGACAGTGTCTCCACTGTGTTAATCATTCTTTGCTTTTCTTTATGGTTGTAGCACTTTTTGCAATAAATTCCCAAACAATATATTACTTTTGAAAAACTGAGCAGCAAGCTAAACAGCTGTGTCAGGAAAGGGCTGTGGCAGTGTTACCTTTTCTTCTCAGATGGAGGCTCCCAGGTCAAGGTAACTTTACAGGGTCTGGGGACATGGCCTTACTTCCTCTTCCTTGGGAGTCTATGAGAGATTTTCCAGGAGGTCAATGGACAAGATCATGGATGAGTCTGGGGGGAAATCCTGAGCTCATCTGGAATATCTGGTAGGGCTGGTGTGAGGCAAGTGCCAGGGATCACTGGGGTGTGGTTAAACGAAGTGGGCTGTGCTGTATACTTACTTGGTTATGAGTTCACTAGAGCCCACTCTCACTCTCAAGAGTAGGTCAAGGGTGAGCATTTCTGCGAGTGAAGCCAATGTCCTCAGCTGACGTAGACAAGCAGGAGGTAAGAAGGAATAGTATGAGTTCATTGTGAGGGCAAGACAAATATAGGTAAGTATTAGGGACCTCTAGGTGATAACTGCTTTTAGCACGCATTAGTCTCCAGCCACTGCTCCAGTCTATGGAATGGTGGCCCTCTGCTTACATTACACCACCATTATCCTGTCATCCCCTGTTGAGTGGCCTATGTCCTGAGTCTGTTGCTCCTTAGTTTACTCTGTTTGGGTAGATCATATATCCATTCGTTTTTTAGATGGAGGTTATAGGAGTTGAATTTCTTGACTGTGTAAAACTTCTCTTGTACTTGATTGACAGTTTGATTAGGTATAAAATTCTGGTTGTTCACACCTGTAATCCCAAGCTCTGGGGAGACTGAGGCAGGATTGAATGCCCTGCTTTGGATGAATAGTGAATTTAAGGCCAGTCTGGACAACTTGGTGAAACCCTGACTCAAAGTAAACATAAAAAGGGTTCTGGAGAGACACCTCAGTGGTAGAGAGCTAACGTGTGCTGTCCTGTGTTTTATCCCCAGCACTGCACATACATGAATATTCTGGCCATCATTTTCTTTCACAATTTTGAATATTCCTTTATTATCTTCCCTTTTTAGTGTTATAACTAAGAATTCTAAGCTCATTTTACATCTCTTTCTGAAAGCTGGCAAAAGATTTTTTCAGTCCTCACTGTTCTAAACTTTCATAGATGTCTACCTTGGGTACTGGACATTCAGGAGGCCCTCTGGATCCAGGAGCTCGTATCTTTGTGTTTTGGGAAATTTGTTTGATAAGTCTGTTGATTTTTTTCTGTTTTATCTCTCTTCTCTTTCCCTGGAATCAATTTCTGGACCAATCCTCTAGTTTTCTATCTTTGTATCTTTTTGTGCTGTTTTGTTGTTTTTGAGACAGGGTCTCACACTGTAGCACAGGCTGGCTTGAAACTCTTACCAAATCTGGGCTGGCCTCAGATTTGGGGCAATTCTTCTTCCTTAGCTTCCTGAGTCCTGGGATTATAGGCATGAGTCACTATACCCAAGTTTGTGCATGTATTCTCACTTGGAACTCAAAGTTTTCATCTTTGCTCTCATAAGTTTTTTGCAAAAGCTATTTTTACTGTTCCTTTATCATAGCATCTTGATGTTGTTTTAGAGATACTATCTTTTATGTAACCATCATAATATTAATAGTTTGGGTTTTCTTGTTTGCTTGGTTGGCTGGCTTGTTTTATTTAGGCTATATAGATTCCCTTTCCCTGTGCTAAGGATGGAACCCAGGGCTTTGCACTTGCTAGGCAACTGTTGCTTCCTGCATGAACTTTTTAACCTTTGAATTGCTCTCTGTTCCCCACTGATTTGGCTTTGACCTCCCATATTTGGTGCTTTTTTGGGCCTAGGTAGGCCTTGACTGTCTTTCTCATTATTGAAATGACAGACTTTGAAACTTAATGAATGAGCAGGTGAAATCTGTCTACTGTGACTTTCACAATAGGCATTCAGGAAATGTCAGTGTTTCTATCAGTAGAACTTTCCTTCTGGGTTTACCAAGCTTCTTGAATAGAAAGCCTCCTGATTGCAAAGGTCTGGAAATCTGGTGGATGTGTGGTGTGGGTGTGGCAAGGATAGTCCTGGTATTCATTTTGCAAATGGTCATTTGAACCCTTGATTTGAAATGTGGCATCCAATCTTTAGTTGTGTCTGGGTTCTCACAGTTCTGGGAGCCTCTCTTTAACCCTTTTAGAATGCAGATCTCCAGACTGCCATGCAAGCATGGTAGAGACAGCTGCTAGTGTCTTGGAGTAGGAAAGGAAATCTGGTGATCTATGTCATGGACTCTTTGTCTTGGTCCTTGTGTTTGTTGTCTCCTTGTGTTCAAGATGTACTTGAATCTGCCATACCAGAGTGTAGGGTGCACATGATGAACTTTTCAATGGCAACATTCTGGCCTTAGGGTCTGACCTTCAGGATCTTCTAAATCCACTGCCATGCATTCGTCCATCTATCCCATTCAATCACCAAATCCTTTCATACTGCCTCTGTCATTGGGGCTACTTTAGTAAACAAAACGGAAAACCTTGTCCTGGAGATGATCACACCCGAGTGAGGGGCAGACTGTAGCAGAAGGAAGCAAATTAGTGATTGGAAGGTGCCAAGGTGCCATGGAAGTTTAGTAAAGGAATCTGTACATTGAGTGTTCTGCATAAGTGACTTTAGTTTTTCATAAGGTTGTCACAGAGTGCTCATTGAGAGGGTAGAGTATGAGTGAAGACTTGGGGGGGTGAGGGAGTTAGTCAGGTACTCTCGACAGAGGTACAGTCAGAGCAAAGGTCCTAAGGTAGGACCATGCTAGTGTTCATTAAATGGGAACCCAGTACTGAGCAGAGCAAACAAGAGGAAGAGGAGGAGATGCAGTCTGGACAGGGTCACAGGCAGGGATATTTACCTGTTTTGGATCTTGAGAGTTTACCATTGGACTTGGGCCCCTACTCTGTGACACTGTAGCTTGATTGCTTATGCCAGACTAGTGTGGGTTGGCTAACTTTGAAGCATTGTCCTCTAGCTATGGTGCTGGGAGTAGGCTGTAGCACATGGGCAGTGTGGGAGATCAGACCAGCTTTGCAGTTTTGGGGTGAGCCCCAGTGAACCTTGGAGCAGGACAGCAGATGAGCTCCTGGTGAGATATGCCAGGATTCCATAGCCTGTAGATGATGGCTCATGGGTGGCTGTTGAGCACTACAACACAGCTGGGCCACACTGAGAATCTGAGTGCACAGTGGAAGACTTGACAGGAAAGAAAAATGCAACGTTATTTCACTAATGTTTTATGTTGATAACCTGTCAAAATGGCAACAGTTTGGATGTCTTGTGTTAAGTGGAATTTATGGTAAGTATACCATAGATTGTTTCTCACATACCATTGTTGTTTCTCACTTTGAAGAATGCAGCTGTTAGAAAACCTAAGGTGTGTGTGGCTTGTGTTCTAGTCTGTTGGACAGTGTGGTTCTGGTACTTTGAAGGTAGAGGATACAGGATTTGCTGATGTGGTGCAGAGGAGGGACTGCAAGGGTGACTCCAAACCTTTAGTTGTACAACTAGAGGGATGGAGGAGACATGAGCTGAGATGAGGGAGGCTGTAGGCCCAGCATGTGTGTGGGCTTATGAAATATTTGATTGGAGAAGGAAAATGGGCAAATATGAGTGTGAGTTCCAGACTCGGGACAGTTCAGAGTGGAGACCAGAATACGGGGTTCAGCCCGGAGAGTGAGTTTGAGTTCAAGCCATGGGACTTGATGAACCTCACTTCTAAGGATCCACAACTTCCAGAATCATTTTCTCCGTCTTTGTAAGTTGGTATGTTTATGTCTTCATTGATTTTGTGTTGCTTCACTTAGTTTTGGGTATTCATTCTTTTCATGGGTTTTGAGAGGAAGTTAGGTTAGGTATGTGTGTTCATTTTAACATCTAGTAATGTATCACTTTTGTTAAAAGAACCAAGGGTTCTTTTTCTGTTTTTTTCACTGTGATAGAAGAGAGTTGCATGTATAACCGTTTTGCTGGCTGACTATCCTTTATCTTAAATTCTTGACACCAGAAGTATTTTGAGGTTGAGATTTTTTTTAAACTTTGGAAAGTTTGCATAAACATAATGAATATTGTGGTGACTTGGCCCTTGTTGAAACACAGAATTTATTTATTGTTCATATACACATGGCCTAAAGGTAATTTCATATGATATTTAAAATAATTTGGTACATGAAATAAAGTTTCATGGTGTGGACTTTTTCACTTGTGGCATTCTATTGGAACTCAAAAGTTTGGGGTTTCAGAGCATTTTGGATTGGGGGGTCTTCAAATTAGGGATGTTCAACTTGTAACAGCCCCCACCCCCACCCCACACCACTCCTTCATCCATCTTCCTCAAAAAGTAATGACCTTTTCTTCTCCCTAGGCGAGAAGGCTACTTGATCTGGCCACAGTGAAGGCAAATGGACTGGCTGCCTTCCTTCTACAGCACACCCAGGAATTACCAGTCTCCCAGTCCCCACCTTATGAGGGTATGTGTTTGTCCTTTCTCATTAACCAGAAAGGAAAAGGAAGTCAGCACAGATTCCTGGTTAAAGAGCAAACACATGTCAGGTAGCATCCATCTATTGGCATCTTCCCTCAGGCTCAGTTCCTCCATTTTAAGCAACCATCAGAGTCGTTCAACTGTAATGAAAAGTGGAAGTACGGCAACATTCATGGCTCTCCTCCTTTCATTGCTCCCCACACTATGTGGTGCTCACTGGAGCCACTGTTACACGGAGGGCCAACTGTGGTCCGTTTTGCTGTCTAAACTCCTGCCATCTACACCAGAAACAGACAGGGCTTGGCTCTCTGGACCCTTAAAACCTAGCTTCTCGTGATCCAAAACTCATAACTAGGTGGATTTAGAGGGTGGTCTCTTCTGTGTCCATGTTACCAACTCAGAAGTGAAACAGGCCTGGGTACACCAGACAACCTGCATAGACTTTCTTTTTCTTTCTTTTATTTTTTATTTTTTGAAATAGGGTCTCCTGAAGCCCTAGCCGGCCTAGAAGTCTTTTTGTAGACCAGGCTGGCCTCGATCTCACAGAGATCCGCCTGCCTCTGCCTCCCTGGTGCTGGAATTAAAAGGGTGTGCCACCACACCTGACCTCTGCTATACACTTTTATGGATAATCTGCCCTTCATAGCAGCCCTGAGAAGTAGGTGTTGCTGTGTTCCACTTTACATGTGAGGAAACTAAGGTTTGAGTGGCAAAGAACAGGAAGATGGGTCTGACTGGAATGTGCCACCTACCCTGAACTCCTTAGGAGGAGAAATCATCAGTTGCAAAGAGGATGCAAGCCTGATACCCTCTCAGTCTTATTCCCACGGAAAAGGAAGATAACGGGCTGAAGGCTCTGAACTGTGCACCCAGAGCTAAGGAATGGGTTTATCATCCTGGCCTTGCCCTGTGGGCAGGATGGCTGGAAGCTTGTGCTCGGTACCCAGCTGTGCACCATCTCATCTAAGAACAGGACATAGATATTAGTGCACAGTATCTGGCTTGGCCCTTGGTGAGCATTTGCTGCTGATGCCATCAAGCACGGCTGCCATATAGGCATATGCAATGACCTCACACAAGATACGTCTCAGGATGACAGTTGAATAGGTAGACATGGTCACATGCCTGTAATCCCAGCACTTGGGAGATAGAGGCAGGAGATCATCCTCCACTAAAATAGCAAGTTAGGGGCTAACCTGGGCTGTATGAAACCCTGTTTCCAAAAGAAAAAAGTGACAATTGTGTTTATTTTTTTTAAATGAGAGAGGTTTTTTTTTTTTTAAATTTACCCTATTTATTTTAACTTTACATTGTGTGTGTGTGTGTGTGTGTGTGTGTGTGTGTGTGTGTGAGTGTATGTGAGTGTGTGTTTGTAAGCATCATGGTATGTATGTGGAGGTCAGAGGACAACCTGCAGGAGTCAGCTCTCTTCCTCTACCATGTGGGTTCCAGGGATTAAACTGAGGTCATCAAGCTTGGCAACAAGTACTACCCACTGAATTATCTTGCCAGCCTTACGTTCATTTGTTTTGAGGTGTTTATTATTGTTGGCAACAACTGGAAGCCAGCATTATAGTTGGCATTAGAAAGGAAGGTCTGTGTCTTCTGGTGTCTGGACAGTGTTCCTGATATATGCAGAGGGTAGAAAGGGCAACAGTGATCCTAAATTCTAGGAATAAGAGGCATCACATTCTGAGTATGGTGACACAATTGTAATCCCAGCTGTTTGGGAGGCTGAGGCAGAAAGATTATAAGTTCGAGGCCAGTCTGGGCTACAATAGTGAGACCCCATATCAAAAAAAGAAAAAAAGGATACACCAGACACCAGCATAATATAGCATTCCTACTCTCTGTGGCTCTGCTGACACTAACTGTAGCCTAATCATAACCCTAAACCTAATCCCAACCCTAAACCTAAACCTATACATGACCCTAACCCTATGCCTCAGTCTAATCCGAACCCTAAACTTAATGGTAGGCCTAATCCTAACCAAACCTAACACTACACCTAATCCTAAACCTAACCCTAACCCTAACCCTAACCCTAACCCTAACCCTAACCCTAAAGGAACCGTGACCCTAACACTAGGCCTAACACAGGACAGTGAGGCTATGACGCAGTGAAGATGGTGATGTCCAGCCAGCCCAAAACTCTCACCCATACTTCCCTATTTCCTGAAAGGGGAACTAAGCCATGACTGGGAAGTCATTTGCATAGCCTGGGTAATAAAGGACCAGCAGCAGTCCCTTGGCTGTTCCCTCAGTAAGAGAGGATTAGGGGATTTTGTTGATCCCTTGGCCCAGGAACCTTGTGACCTGAGGTCTCCTAAAACTAGTCTCTGACTCCATCCAGTCCATTTAGCCATACAAAGTAACATATTCACAGGTTCCAGGCATGAGATCTGGACATTTTTGGGGGCCACTGCTGTGCCCACTGTACCTACAGTAGAGCCAGCAGCAGTTTTGATTGCTTATCAAGTTTCAGATAGCCTGCTAAACTGCATTTTTCTCTCTGTGACTCCTGAAATGATCTTTTAGGATGGTTGTCCCTCAATTAGCCACTTTCCTTGTGGTGGAACAGAATATCTGACAGAAAAGAACTGGAGGAAGGAAAGATCATTTCAGCTCCCAGTTTAGTAGGACCATCCATTGTGAGAAGGCATGGCGACTGGTGTGGCTTGGCCCAAAGAGTAGGAACATGAGACTCTGGCCACATCACAGGAACAGACAGGAAATAGGGAGCTGGGACAGAAGTAGGCTGGACTATAACCCTGGAGGCCCACTACTGGTGGTCCATGTCTGCCAGCTAAGCCCTGCATCTCAACGGTTCCACACCGTTCCAAAACAGCCTCATCAGTTGGGGACTGAGTACTCAAACACAATGAATCTGCAGGATATCTTTCACATTAAGGACTTAATAATTACCATTTCTACAGACAAGAAGACTGGATTCCAGCAAGGCCAAATGACCCACCCAAACTAAATGGTGGGCTAAGGAGTCTTGTCTTCAAAGTCTGGATTTCTAGGGGCTAGAGAGATGGCTCAGCAACTAAGAGTACTGGCTGCTCTTTCAGAGGACCCAGGTTTGATTCCCAGCACCCACATGATGGCTAATAACCATCTGTAACTCCAGTTCCCAGGGAATCTGATGCCTCTTGTGACCTCTACAAGCATTGCATGGCATGAGTGCACTTCCATACATGCAGGCAGTGCACTCATACACATAAAATAAAAAAGAAAATATAGATTTCTAAGCCCTTTTCTCCTTCTGTTTCCCTTTAAAAAGAGGCAATAGAGGCAGAATGGTGAAGGGACCTGTCTCTGGCACTCAACCAGTGTGGTGGGACAGACAATCAGGATACAGTTCTCTGAGTCAAGCCCTCCATGGCACTTGCAGGTGTACATATTAAGCACAATGGTGGCCGGTGTCTTCCTGTTGGATGCTGTGCTTACCTGGTGACATGTGTCATCTCAGTTTGTCCATGTTGAAGTTCTCTACTATTTTTTCTGCTTTGCATGGGAGAACACATATTTAAGAAGGTTCTCTGGCTGTCCCAAAAGCCCATAGCTTATAAGTGGGTGAGCTAAGATGGATGCCCACTGGCTTTTCTCTCCCAGCTGCACACTGCATCCCCTGTGCAGGCTACACTTTGGTCAGGTCCCCATTGTGACCATGATCCCACCCTCATTTGCCTTTTCTCTGTCTCCCAGCTGCTGAGTGTCAGAAGTTCATAGCCAAGCTGAGGACCACAGTGTTGGCTCAGTCTCACTTCCTTAGTACCTATGATGGGGTGGAGAATCTTTGCCTGGAGGACATATACACTGAGAACATCCTAGAGTTGCAGACAGAAGTGGGCATGGCTAGGGCACCACAGAAGAGCCCTACCACTCTGGGCCTGGAGGAACTCTTTGGCACCCACAGTCACCGTAACAAAGATGCAGACACTGTGCTGGTGGTGGGTGAGGCGGGCAGTGGCAAAAGCACTCTCCTGCAACAGCTGCACTCGCTGTGGGCTACAGGGCGGGACTTCCAGCAATTCCTCTTGGTTTTCCCGTTCAGCTGCCGGCAGCTGCAGTGTGTGGCCAAACCTCTGTCCCTAAGGATGCTGCTCTTCGAGCACTGCTGTTGGCCTGATGTTGGTCAGCACGATGTCTTCCAGTTCCTCCTTGACTACCCTGAACGTGTCCTCTTAACCTTCGATGGCTTGGATGAGTTCAAGTTCAGGTTCACAGACCAGGAGCGCCACTGCTCTCCGACCGATCCCACATCGGTTCAGACTCTACTTTTTAACCTTCTGCAGGGCAACCTGCTGAAGGGTGCCTGCAAGGTGCTGACCAGCCGTCCAGACTCTGTGTCAGCACTCCTCAGGAAGTATGTCCGTACCGAGTACCACCTTAAGGGCTTCTCAGAAGAGGGCATTAAGCTGTACCTGAGGAAGTGCCACTCAGAGCCTGAGGTGGCAGACCGCCTCATCCAACTACTGCAAGCCACCTCAGCTCTGCACGGCTTGTGTCACCTCCCTGTCTTCTCATGGATGGTGTCCAAATGTTACCAGGAACTACTGATGCAGGATGGGGGGTCCCCAGCGACCACCACAGACATGTACCTCCTAATCTTACAGCATTTTCTGCTGCATGATTCCCCTCCAGACTCTGCTTCCTGTGGTCTAGGACCTGGACTCCTTCAAGGCCGGCTGCCAACCCTCCTGCACCTTGGCCGTCTGGCTCTCTGGGGCCTGGCCATGTGCTGCTATGTGTTCTCAGCGCAGCAGCTCCAGACAGCACAGGTTGACTCTGCTGACATTTCTCTTGGCTTCCTGGTATGTGCCCAAAGTGTTGGACCTGGGAATGTGACACCCCTGGAATTCCTGCACATCACTTTCCAGTGCTTTTTTGCCGCATTCTACCTGGCATTCAGTGCAGATACCTCGGCAGCCTCACTCAGACACCTCTTCAACTGCCGCCGTCTGGGAAGTTCATCGTTGGCCAGGCTGCTACCCACACTGTGTGTCCAGGACTCCAGGGACAAAAAGGGCAGTGAAATGGCTCTGCTGCAGAAGGCTGAGCCCCATAACCTGCAGATCACAGCGGCTTTCCTAGCGGGCCTACTGTCCCAGGAACACCGGGACCTGCAGGCCACATGCCAGACCTCTGAGAAGGTGCTGCTGCGACGCAAGATGTGTGTCCGCTGGTGTCTGGCCCGCAGCCTCCGCGAGCACTTCCACTCCATCCCATCTGCTGTGCCTGGCGAGGCCAAGAGCATGCATGCCATGCCCAGCTTCATCTGGCTTATCCGGAGCCTGTATGAGATGCAGGAAGAACAGTTGGCGAGAAAGGCTGTACGGAGGCTGGATGTTGGGCACCTGAAGTTGACATTTTGCAATGTGGGCCCTGCAGAGTGCGCTGCCCTCGCCTTTGTACTGAGACACCTCCGGCGGCCTGTGGCCCTGCAGCTGGATCACAACTCTGTGGGAGATGTTGGCGTGGAACAGCTGCTGCCCTGTCTTGATGTCTGCACGGCTGTATAGTGAGTGTGATTGAGCCTTACTGGTTGGGCACCTGGCAGATGCCACTGTCAAGGTTACATGGGGGAGTCTGACACTTGTTTGGGATCCATAAGTCTGCACCTAGTGCCAGGTCTGCCATCCTGTGTACAGCACAGGCCAGACCCCTTCCCATTCCGCATCTCAGTACAGATTACAGAAGCTGTACTTGAATGTTTTGTGCTAGGTACAAGAACTGTCTCATCTCATCTCCACAAACACTCTGGATTCAACAGATGTTAGCATCCCCATGATCCTTTCCTTGAGGCTCAGAGGAATGAAATAACTTTTTGAGTCACTCTGAACAGCGAGGGAGGTTTTCAGAAACCACCTTTCTGATTCTAAGTTTCTTGAGCCCTATCTGTGGATGCACTTTTGACACTCCAGGAAAACCTTGAGGTCCTGTGCAATGTTTTGGGTTTTGTTTGTTTGTTTGTCTTGTTTGTATTAGGGATTATTTCAAATCAAAGGTGACTTGAACCCAACCCAAGTCTTTAAAACCCCACCAAAATGGGAATTTCTAGACTCTTGAGATAAGTGGTTGGAGAATTTCACCTTTTTGGCATTACCCATGCTGCTTTTGGCCCTATGACTGAAATGTGAGGCTCTGGTCTGTGACATCTGTGCCCTTGAATGTGTGGGCCTCTTCCCATGTCTTGGAGTAGGCAAAGGCAGAGGACATGCCCAGGCCTGGTGATCAGCATGCCCCCAGCTCCCAACTTCCTGTCTTGAAAGGGGATGTCCGTCTATTTATTTAGAACCTAAGAGAGCAGAAGTTGTAGATTGTAGTTAAGATCTAGTCACAGCCTCCTGGGGCTTTAGGACTCCTTGAAGATAACCTTAATTGATCTTAGGACAAGACTTCTGCATGTATTATGACTGTGTATCTTCTCTGAGGGAAAGATGAAAACACAGATACTTGCTTGAAACTGTGTGGTGACTTAGCAAACTCTTACACAGGGATCATGGTGATCAGTAGACAACATAATATGATATATACTATGTAGAGTTAATATATCTATATTATATATAATACATATACACTGGAAATATGAATAGTTCCATCAGGGTCTTGAGGAAACATGTAGCACTTGAGTTGGGCAGTAGGAGGACAGTCCATGAAGGGGACTGTCTCCAGAGGGATGCATAGGAATTAGGAAGGACACAGAGGATGGCGCAGAGCTTGGGACTCATACAGTTGGGGTGGCCCAAAGGAGGATTTACTAGTTAAAAGGAGAGCCTGAAGAGAGTTTTCTGGAAGGACTGGATCTGGGGGAAGAAAGCCTGCCCTTCCATCCTGTCCCCTTGCCTCTTGACGGTCCCCTCTCCTAGCTAGCTAAACCCAGCAGGGAGGCCTAGCAGGCCTGGTGTTGTCTTGGAGTATCTGCCTCCCGGGGGACCAAGAACCAAGAGAGGGAGCATGGATCTGGCCAGAAAAATGAGTGATCAGAGACTGATGGTACCTTGACTGGGAATTTGGAGACTTGAGTATTGAAGCTGCTTGATGGAGGTATGAGTGTGCATTTTCTTGGCTCCTAGGCCTGTACTTTTTAATCATGACCCTCAAAAGACAAACACACTGGCATGAATGATCCTCATAGAACTATTTATTATTTATTTATTTATTTATTTGTGTTTTTGAGACAGTCTCAGCTAGTCCAGGGTGATCTCAAACTTATGATCCCTCTGCCTCTACCTCTTCAGTACTAGAGTTATAGGTATGCTCTACAAAGCTTCCTTCTTTTTCAGTGGTCCTCTCTCCTCTCTTAGGAATGTCCATATGATCCTTCTGTGGAGTGCTCAGGGGTCTTGGGGTCAGGGAGGCTGTGGATCTGTCTGTTTTCAGAGAAACGGAGGGCTGACCTGGTTCTTGTTCATGGTAGTCAGAGAGTAGTGTGCAAAGATCCTTGTTGAATTACAGATTCCTGGACTGTTGATTCCTGTTTGGTAGAATTAGGATGGGAGTCTGGAAATCTCTGTATCTAGCAAGCATCACTGGTGACTTGGATGCAGGCAGTCTCACACTGAGAATTACTGTTCTGTAGGAATCAACTTGATTGTCCACAAGCAGTTACCGTGGTTTGGATGAGTGTCCATCAACATCCATGTGCTAGAAGCTTGTGCGCTATTAGGAAGTATGGCCATTAAGAGGTTAGGCCTTGTGGGAAGTCTGTAGGTCATTGGATGTGAGCCCTTGGAAGGAATTATGGGCACCCTGCCTTTCTCCTGCCCTTTGCTCCCTGGCTGGGGATGTAAGGTATTTTCCTTCCCCACATTCTTGATGTGGTGCTTCTCTCCAGGCCTCAAATTAATGAGGCCAACTGATAATGGACCAATACCTCTAAGAGTATGTGTCAAAATGATCCTTTTCTCTTCATAAGTTAATTACTTCAGGGATTTCCTAATAGCGAGAGAAAGCTGATTACTACAGTAGTTAAAGCTCTTGACCAAGTTCTACCATTCTTAACCTACACACAGCCAGCAAGTTGCTGGTTTTGTGTGTGTGTGTGTGTGTGTGTGTGTGTGTGTGTGTGTTAACACAGACACAGATGGAGGAAGGAAAGTGGAAGGGAGGAAGGGGGCAGGCTTCTCTCCCACAGTAGGAGGCTGCATCTCTCCCACTCAAAGGGTTTCCATGCCAACTGAAATCCTTGCCTCTAGGAAACCCCACATGCAAAGCTGTCCTATGCAGGTTTCTTTAGATCCTGCTCTCTCTGCCTCTAGGATGATGGGTTTCAGTTTTCTGACATACAGGCATGTGAAATTGAAACAAGAGCTTTGCGAAATGACTTCCTGTATCAGCTCTGACACATTCTGATTTCTTCTGTCCTTTTTTTTTTAACATGCTCCTCGGACCTTCAAAATTAGCTCAGAAAGGCCACAGGTAGACTGCATGAGGTTGTGGTTCAAGGCAGATCAGCAGCCCAACTTGCTATCAAAACTTTCAGCGCTGTGCAGTCTTAGCGCAATCACTTCACGGTCTGTGCCTGATTCCATCTCTTGGGGACATATTAGTAGTACTTCCTGCATTGGTTTGGGATGAAGCTGATGAAGTTCCTGCTGGGAAGTGTCTAGGGCAGTGCGGGTGCATGGAATGTACTTGTGATTGCAGATTTCTCTTATGGTGTGTGGTGCTCCGGGGCTGTATGTGCACACCTTGGGGAGGGTGGTCCTTTCTTGTTGATGAAAGGACAAGAGGATAGCCAATGAGTGGATGATTAGGGTCAGGATATTGAGCTGAGGGGCTCCAGCAGCTCCATCTAGTCATGGCTGCCAAAATTTGCCTGAGGATAAAGAATTGTGGGTGCACTTATTAAAGTATACAGATTCTTAGTCTTGATGCGTACATACAACTGCCAGGTCCAGGGTAGAGGCCTGAGAAGCTGTATTTTAGGGAAGCTTTCAGATGACTTTGTGGAGTGGTGACCCTGGAAGAGTTGGAGGGGCTTGCCCACAAGCAGGGCTATGCTGAGCAAGAAGCAGGTCATCAGGGCTCCTGAACCCAGCCTACATGCATGTTTCCAAGGTCTGAGCCACTCAGCTGGACCACCATCTGCTGGCTACTGGTCCTATTTTGTTCTGGCTGCTTCTCCCACAGATGGGCTCCTTTTTACCTTGCACCCTTCTGTGAGGTGACTGTGATACTCATGATCCTTTTCAAAGGTGGGAACTGGGCCTGAAATTACATCTGTGGCTTCTCAAGGAAGTCAGAACTTAGGGTTCCTACTCCTTGGATTGTCCCACAGTCAGCTCCCTGGTCAGGGATGCTGGGAGTCTTCACCTTCATGGGGTGCGGGGGTCTCTCCCTCTCTTCGCGGGTCATTGGCCACTGGTCCACGAGGGCAGGGGAAGCAGAAGCGGCGAACGGAGTCAGGACGGCCAGTGAGCACTGACGGAAGAAAGCCCTTCCGGGGAGGCTGGTCCCACGGTGCAGTGAAACAGCAGTGATACAGCTCCAGACTCAGTGAAACAGCTCCGTTTATTCTGTGGGAGAACTAGAGAAATTATAGTGTGGAGGCAGTAGCCAAAGCCTCAGCTGATAGGTGCTCATAGTATGCTTTATTTACATGTGGCAGTGGGCTCCTATCATCCGACTATCAGGCAATGCCTGATTATCATATAGAAAAAACCTGGGGGTAGTTTTTACTCCAGGTAACTATGCCAAAGGTCATGTTCCAAATAAGGTCAGGCATCCGTGCTTGGTGGCACTTTCCAGGTAAGCCAGGAAGAGAGCAGGAAGCCCCCTGCTGAGAAGGGGAGTCCTTCCATTTGGCGCCAAGCCCCTTAGGGCTATCCGGACATGGAGAACTACAACCCTAACAGCAGGGTTTCCCAACAATGGGGTACTCTGTGCTTGAGATTCCCAGAATCACAGAGAGGTTGGCATTTTAGGGGTGAATGAAGTCTCTTTTGAGGTTTTCTGTAATTGGCTTGACTTTCAAATGAACTGATTTTGTCTTTTTCAGCTTGCGAGATAATGGTATCTCTGATCGAGGTGCCTGCATGCTCGTTGAGCGTGCTGTTCACTGTGAGCAGCTGCAGAAGCTAGCGTGAGTTGGACTGGGCTGTGTCCACCAAAGCAGCTATGAGTGGGTGATGGGATGGCCAGGTGTGGCCTGGCTGGAGGATACAGGGTGGCTCCTAGGAGGAAAGGAAAGCACCCTGGGTTTGAGGGTTTGCTGGCCATGTGCTTTGTCTTCATGTCTCTTCTCTCCTGGAACCCAACAGTCTGTTTAACAACAAGCTCACCGATGGCTGTGCCCACGCCGTGTCCAAGCTCCTTGCACATAAGCAGAACTTCTTGGCACTGAGGTGAGCCCTGGGTTTCCCTCTTCTTCGAAACTGATGTTCCCCATAGTCAAGTCAAGTTGATCTGACCCCTGGTTGCATGAGGGGCAGCATCTCACTTTGAGCTGGGTTTCTCAGATCCCATGCTGTCCTCTGCACCTGCTCTTCTGAGGCTGAGCAGTCCCTGTCTTTTGGACCTTTTATTCCCAGGGTGAAGAGTTTCTAGGCTTCCCCTTTCTTGTGACTATTAGAATTGCAAGTTCTTTCTGATGCACACTGAGCGTGTCCTTCATGGGGAGTCCCACACCAGGCACTTGCTTGCCACTATGATTGTGATATCTATTTGCTGGAGTGCTTCCACAGAAGCTTCCTTTACCATTCAGAGCAGTCAAAATTTGAAATTCCATCTGGGAAGTCTGCAGTTCTGGTGTTCCTGCCCTCAACCCAAGTCTCTGTTTGATCAGAGACCAGCACATATACACCAAGCTCCCAGAAGAACCTGCTCTCTTCAGTCTCAGTCAGTCTCCCAGTCTCTCTCTTCTCTCTGTTTCTCTGTCTCTGTCTCTGTCTCTCTTCTCCCCCCTCTCGGTCTCTCTGTCCCTCTCTTTTTCTTTCCCTCCTTCCCTCCTTCCCTCTCTCCCTCCTCCTTCTCCTCTCTCTAGTGTCTCTCTTTTGGATATTGCCACCACTTGTGATTTGTGAAGCGGTAAAAGAAGAATTGCTTCCATCTTTCTTTCCACCCACTGAGTGGCCTTTGGGGATGAGAGATGTGCCATTTTAAAATCTGGCCACATAGCTCATCTCAGACAGGGGCAGGAACCAAGGCCACTGCCACCCGTTCCCCAGGCTCACCTGGTCCATTCAGCCAGGGAAATCTCTGGGTAGCACAGGCTGCAGGACTCAGAATTGGAGGCCTAGGTTTATGTTCAACATATCATAACTGAGAGCACGGGCTCTGGAGCTAGGTTGTCCTAGGTTCAAATGTAGGAACCCTGAGATTGGAATCCTTGTTAGCTGTATGACCTTGGGTCAGCCTAATGTCTCTGTACCCCCGTCTCTTTCCTTAAAATGAGATCATGCTTGCAGTTGTCTCAAAGGCTGCTGTGATGGAGTTAACATACATGAGGAGCTGGTGCAGTACAGTGCATGCTTTATATAGCCAGGTCCGGACTGAGGATTGTGGGTAAATTATGTAAACTTCCAGCTTGTGTGTCCATATGTTAGTTTGGTCCTCAGAGAAGGGACTAGATGAGTAGAAAATGCATTGTGAAATGCCCACAGTGGGGAGTGGGGAGGGAGCAATGGAGGCTGGAGACTGACTGTGTGAAAGATGGTAGAAGAAAGGAAGACTGGGAGGAAGCACTTGGGATTTGGGTACAGCTCAGAGAGAGTTCGTGAAGACACTGGGCTATCCTCAAGCCCTGTTTGCCCAGCAGAGGTCTGTGTTTTCTGTTGACTGGGGGCAGCCTGTGGGCAGCAGCCTTGGCATGAGGTCATCGTGTTGGATTTTGAGCACAGTTGCCAGTGCCCGTAGTTCCCTCTAGTTGAAAGTCTGAGAGGTATCTCTTGGTACCACACCTACCCTGTAAGATTGCTGTGAGCCAGAGCACCTTAAAGTGCCTTGAAAAGATGACATTGCATTGTATTTATTCCAGAAAGTTTGATTTGTGGGTGACATCTCTGAACTGTTGGAGGTGACTGGATTTGACTGTGCCTTCCTTGCCTGCTCATCTTTGCTCCTTGCTACTTTCCTGTGGCCCTGCCTCCCTCCCTCCTGCAGTGGGTGGTCTTGGTGTTGATAGAGAACACTCAGGATCCCTCCTTTCCTCAGCCTGTTGGGCCCCGACCCCTTCAGAGCAGGCATGTGCCACCTGTGTGTGGATCTGAAGTCACAGAGGAGGGGCTCACTGGAATTTAGACAGAATGTCTGAGACCAAGTGAAAAAGGTATGACAGTCTCTCAGGGAAACCAGGTCCCAGGCATGACTCCTTCCCAGACCTATATGGAAGTTCACATGGTAGGAGCCTTGGTGGGAATCAAGACTGAGCACTGCCGACCAGCATGCCACTGCTGTGTCCCAGGAGAGACCTGGTGCTAACTTTCAGCTTCTGTGTCTTCCTTCCAGACTGGGGAACAATCACATAACAGATGTTGGAGCCCAGGTGCTGGCCCAGGGGCTCAAGAGCAGCACCTCCCTGCAGTTCCTCGGGTAG
This sequence comes from Nannospalax galili, assembly GCF_000622305.1. Taxonomy (NCBI): domain Eukaryota; kingdom Metazoa; phylum Chordata; class Mammalia; order Rodentia; family Spalacidae; genus Nannospalax; species Nannospalax galili. Next base: position 1,193,383 of record NW_008333501.1, read on the forward strand.
GTTGGGTTCTGGGTTTAGAGGGCCTGTGGAGGAGTTTGGGGCTTTTAAGATTTAAGGGCTGGTGAGCCACTTTATCTGAAGAGCCCAGAGGCAGCCCAGGCTCCAGAGGAGAGGTTGAGCTAGGTGAGTGTGGATGGTGCTGGACTGCTTCCGGGCAGAGAAAGCTCATGGCATTGGGGTAGAGAGAAGGCTGTGTCGTGAACTGGGAATGAGCCATCTGGTCCTTAGGGGGTGCTCAAGAGTGGGCTTTGGCTGCACCTCGGAACACTTTCTGTTTCTAAAGAACACCAGGGATATAATGGCGATATCTAAGGGTATGTTTCTAGTTGGCAAGAATTGCTAATTTTAGAATCTGGGACTGAAGAAAGAGAGAATATTTGTAGGACCCAGATGTTACAGCCTATTGCTCTGCTCACAAGCTTAGTGTGAGCCAGGAAGAGGGGACTATGCTAATCTGGAGTTAGCATCCTCTCCAGTTCTGTTAGTAGCAGCAGAATCTACACGAAACAAGTCCTCGGTTCCATGAAGCTCTCTTTTGTTTGAGAGCTTACCTGCCACACCTGGGCATTTATGTCTTTTAAACATGGTTTTATTAAGGCACCTGTCTGGTCTTGGGACTGGATCAGGAACTGTGCTAAAACCCCAAACAATTAAAAAAAATTTAATTTTTAAAAAATATTTATTTATTAACCACATAATTGGAAGAAGCATTTCATTAAAACAGCATTGACATATTCAATCGCAATTTCCAGAGCCAAGATGCATCTCTTTCAAAATTGGCTGTAACTTTTTAGGTTTACAGTTGAATTAAAACATTTATACAATATTGTACTCTGTATAAACCCTATAATACATAAAATTGAATGAAGTTTTAAGCTTTAAAAAAGATCTCCATTTCATTATTAAAATATTCTGTTTCACACAGAAAAACTCATTTTTAATGCAACTAACATTTAGATGTTTGCACATGCATCTAATCTCTATATATCTGATTATTACTAGTATCATAGTTGGTTACTTTCTGAGATCTTTGGTACCCGAGTATGAATATAAAGTCATCAGGTAGATTTCAATGGTAATGTTTTTCATATCTACTAAGTAACATGAAGCAAATTTTTATGCTTCATCCTCAACAATAACTCATTTTTTATTTATTGATTTTTAAAATATTATTTTTATATTATGTGTATGAGTGTATTGTCTGCATGTATGTGAGTGAACCCATGTCATACAATGCTGTGGAGGTCAGAAGAGGGCTTCGGATTCCTCTGGAACTGAAGTTAAGGATGGTTTGTAGCCGCCATGTGGGTACTGGGAATCAAACCCCGGTCCTCTGCAAGAGTGGTCAGTGCTCTTAACCGCTGAGCCATTTTTTGTGTGTATTTCATATAGAACATCTCAAACAATCTTATTCATCTATGTACCCACATCCCAAGTGACACTTTCCCATCCCCCTGACCCCCGCTAGAGCCCATATACTCTGTCATCCCTGTTACTGTCCACTGTGTTGTCAGTGCCCCCAGCTGTTCCCCGGTGCTTGTCCATCTGCTGAGTCTAGTCAGCCTATGTATAGTTCCTTGTAAAACCCCAAACACTTTCATAGGATACAGACTCCTCTTTAACTCCCCTGCCCCTGGCTTCGTAATATAGTATAGGCGTCTTTTCATACCAGTATGTCCTTATTTTAAAATGAAGAGCTATAGAGACTCCACTACCACTAGTTGGATGGTCTTAGGTTTTTTTTTTGTTTTTTTTTTTTTTTTTTTTTTTTGTCTTTTTGGGACAGGGCCTCCCTATAGCCCCTGCTGTCCTGGAACTCACTATGTAGACCAGGCTGGCCACAAACTCACAGAGATCCACCTGTCTGTGCCTCCTGAGTGCTAGGATTAAAGGTGTGTGCCACCACACCCAGTGGTCTTAGTTTATTTTACAGTCAACTGTTGATGTGAGATTTGGGTGTTTTCAGGTTTTGTTTGTTTTTAAAATATTTTTATTATTTTTATTCTATGTATATGAGTGTATTGCCTGCATATGTAAGTGCACCCCTGTAGCACAGTGCCCATGGAGGTCAGATGTCAGATCCCCTGGAACTAGAGTTACCACCATGTGGTAACTGGTTGTTAGCCACCATGTAGGTGCTGGGAACTGGACTCAGGTCCTCTGCAAGAATAGTCAGTGCTCTTAAACCACTGAGCCATCTCTCCAGCCCCTATTTCTATTTTTTCCCATTACAATGTCCTGTCCCCAGAGCTGTATTTTACACAGCCACATCTCAGTCAATACTTCACTGAATGCATTGGTTACTTTTTGTAGCTGGTACTAAAATTCCTGACCTAGACAACATTAGGGAGGAAGTGTTTATTTTGGCTTATGGTTTCAGAGGGTTTGATTCATGGTTGCTTGGCCCTGTAAACTTTGGAAGACACCATGGTGGCAGTAACTTGTGGTAGAAAACAGTTATTCATTCGTGGTTGACCAGGAAGTAGAGACAGGACATAGGAAGAGACCAGAGCAATACATTGTCCCAAGGATACACTCCTACTTCCTCCAAGTAGATCACACCTCCTACTTTCTCCTTTTTCCACCTCCCAATAATGTCATCATACTCTAAATCCATCAAATGATTTTGTCATTGATTAGGGGAGACCCCTCTTATCATCTGATTGTCTCAGGACGCACCCTCATGGACACCCCCAAAGGTGGGCTTTATCTCTTACATATTTCTCAGTCCAATCAAGTTGACAGAACAATTTCACCTAGTGAATAAAAGTTCAGTGACAGCCCAGTGCAGCTGTCAGAAGGTGTGAACTGGGCCTAGGCTACAGTGTGTCAGAGGAGGATGACCTAGAAGGTAAAGGAGCTATAGGAACGGGGAATGGGGGTATTAAGAAGGAACAAGAGATGAAGAGTTGATTTGTTCAGGTAGAGTTCGAATTGTTCTGGGTATCTCCAAGGGTAGTTACAGACCTGTGGTGATAGCTACCTGGAAGCAAACCTGAACTAAGTGTATGAAAACAAATCCACCACCATGTGAATTTCTACTGAGGGTGAGTTCCCTGTCACTGAGGGTATGTGGTCCATGAGCTTCTGTGAAGTCTTAAATTTAAAGCCACTGAAAAGTCTGAGTGGAGTTTGGTCATCTCACCAAAGATTGTGGCAGACCTACTTTGCTGAGACCTCTCTGGGGTGGAGTAGCCCTGCAGAAGCATGGTAGCACTTGTCCTGAATACACACTGTTGGTTTCTCAGGTTTTGGGGCAACAGCGTGGGTGACAAGGGTGCCCAGGCCCTGGCTGAAGCTGTGGCTGATCACCAGAGCTTGAAGTGGCTCAGGTAAGCTTCAGGGTTTGTCCTGCCTTTATTTTAGGCGGAGCCAGGTGGTTGGGCCAGTTTTGGAGGCTGTTGAACTTTGTGTGTTCTCCCTTATGTTAGGCAGTAGTATAAGAAAGACATTGGGTTTGGGATCAGGCAACCCGAAGCTTTCTTGGTGAATTTGGAGGCGATTCTCTCCCTTTTAGAATCCTAATTCCCTGTCTTTAAATTGAAGATTGTGAGTTGAGCCAGTCACATTTTTTTTTTTTTTTAATCTTAAGAACCAGTTCTATTCTAGTGATAATGGCTGGCCAGAGTATCATGTTGGGAAGGATTTGAAGGTTGCTTTTGGGCTTAAGGAGCACTATAATCAATTAATAATGCCTGAAATTAAGGACACTGGGACAGTGTGCCATGTCTTTGCCCTTCATAGGTTAGTTTGTGTCTGAGGTTCTTCTCTGTTTTGTCTTTATTCCATGGTTACGTCCAGCCTTGTAGGGAACGGCATTGGCAGTGTGGGTGCCCAGGCCCTTGCACTGATGTTGGAGAAGAACAAGTCACTAGAGGAACTCTGGTAAGTTGGGAGGGTGGTCCCCTGATCCAGGGACGCAGTTACTTGGTCTCTTCTATAGGGAGATTGTATGGGTAAGACAAAACTGAATGACTTGAGTGACTGATTGATTGGGGCTTTTTATATACTGAGTGGTGGAAAGCTTGCAGAGCCTGGTGCCACTGCTAATTCTTTTAAAGTGTATCTGTTGGCTTGCTGGCTGCTTATTGCCCATACACGGCATAATTGTGAAGGCCACAGACCCTGGAATCAAGCAGGTTGAGATCTTAGGCAAGTTAACAAAAATCCCAGATTTCATCTGTAAAATGAGAGCAAGAATGCTTCTAGCTGCAGAGAAGTTTTTAAAACTTAAGGAAGGTTTCCAAGTGTGGTAGTGCATGCTTTTAATCCCAGCACTTGGGAGGCACAGGCAGGCAGATCTCTGTGAGTTTGAGGCCAGCCTGGTCTACATAGTGAGTTCCAGGCTAGCTGGGGCTACAGGGAGACCCTGTCTCAAAAAAGATAAAAACGAACAAACAAAACAAACAAACAAGAAAACCTCAAGGAAAGTAGTGCTTGTAGAGAGCTTAATACAGCGTCTGCCATGTAAGCTCTCCATAAATGTTAAGGCATTGCAGTGGGGAGTCACTGCCACTGCCTTAGCCACCACAACCGCAGCTCCTGGTAGCACCACGAGTACTGCTCATGAAGTGTAGTTATTTCAAAATGAGTTTGAGTTTCCAAGACCACTGGGTACTAGAATCAAGGATCACCTTGGAAGGGGAAGGGAGTTTGGAGTTATTGAACTGTGCTTGTGCCACCGACCTGAAGCAGGTCCCAAGTCTCTCAGTCCTGGAGACATTGGAGACATTGCCATGAGTCCAATTCCAGAGCTGCCTGGAATTTGCAGCTCCAGATAGAGTAATGAGGGAAGATGCCAAAAGGTTTCTCCAGAAAGCAGAAAGGCGTCGACACCCAGAGCATTGCCAGACATACTGTGGAGGGGCCTTGGCTGTTGCCAGGGCCCACCAGCTTTGTGGAAGTACCACTGCTCATGTCCTGACTGGAGTTTACCCTAGCATTTCTTGGTAGAGGAGCACCTCACGTGAGGTTCAGCCAACCCTGGTTGCAGTGGACAGCAGAAATGTTATTTTTCACCCAGCACATAGTTTCCCATAACAAAATGAGGTTTCCACTTAATATAGGAAAGAAAGGGTCATGGATATTGGATAGCTGAGCACGAGGGAACTTTTTATATAGAAGCACCTAGCAAAGCTATCCCCAGAGTTAAATCTTTTCACCCTTCCTTTGTCTGTTCTTACTCTTGATGCATGTTGGGATTTTCTAAGTGGGGGAAGGGTCATGGGTTAATCTTTACGGACATCCTTTACCACAGTCAGCGTCACCAGGACAGCTCAATCTCTCTGTTCTTGCAGCCTGGAGGAGAACCACGTCTATGATGAAGGAGTGTGTTCTCTCGCAGAAGGACTGAAGAGAAACTCAAGTTTGAAAGTCCTGAAGTAAGGGACCCATGAGCAGGAGCTGGGAGGGTGATGCCTAGCCTCAGGAAAGCAGGCAGTGGGCTGTCCCAGGAGCCCCACCGAGGTGCCTAGTGGGAGCTGTCTGGGAAGATGAGGGTGCTAGTGCTCATTGCTTACCTGACAAGCTGGCATCATTGCTGGGAGAAAAGTTCAGTCTGGCAGGAAGGAATGGGTGACCAGGAGAGAGAGGATCCTGGCTCAGTTATCACAAGGGAAATTAGATCTCATGTTGCTGGGGCCTCCAGGAGCTGGCAGAGCATGCTCACCTGGCGCCTATCCAACCAAGGGATAGGGTAGCAGGGGTGTTTATACTCAAGTACCTGCTCTTCCTGCTGGAGCTGTGTCTGTGAGGGTGTCAGTTCTCTGCTGTTCCAGCTTTCCTCTATAGGCTAGGCCCACTCAGGTCAGCAGAGTGGCAGATCTCCTCAGGCAACTCTCAGAATTGGGGATGCAAGTTGAGGAAGCATGGATGGGCAGGTTGCTGACTGCATTTGCCACTGACTCACAAGGTGTCCTCCCTCCTCCAGACTGTTTGCTGCTCAGGCAGAAGGACTGTTTGAACCGTTATCTGCAGTGGTGTTCCTCAGAGTGGTTTGAGTGCTGGTGTTTGTTAATGTGTGTGTTCATTTATTGATTGGACAAATGTTCAGACACTCATCTATGCATTCAGACAAGTGTTTTTGTGCTGCCACTCTGTGCCATGCACTGAGGGTAGAGTGGCGTAAAGGACAGAGCAGGCTCCCATTCCTCCAGCTCTTACATTCTCATAGAGGAGACAAATGGTGAACAAAAGAGATTTCTGGTTAAAGGAGATGTGGCAGGGTTGCTGCCATCTGGGCGAGGTCTGTCTCAGAAGGTGGCATTTGAATTGAAATCTGAACAACTAAAAGGTGCCCACCACACTGACTGAAGTCTCAGAAAGGAACATCGGGTGGTTGGAATAGCAAGTGCGAAGGCCCTGAGGCACAAACAAGCCTGGTGACTTTGAGAATAGAGAGAGACCTGGGCAGTGGGGTGAGAAGAGATAGGAGAGTAGTCAGTGTAGCCTCTGAGTCGTGATCAGGATTTGGGGTTTTACTGGGAGGACTTTGGAGGGTTTTAATCAAGGCAGTCCTGGAATTTGCTGTATATCATAGATGGTAATTCTTGATGCTTCATGCTAAAGCAGGGGCCAAAGGTGGGTGGAAGCTGGGAGGTGGGTGCACTTTTCCAGGTGGAAGAGGAGGTAGCTTGAGAGAGGTAGAAGGGACAGAAGCTTGTAGATATGTAGGCCTAAAAGCTGGAGAGCTGGACAGTAGCAGGAGCTAGGGGAGCTACAGGGACATGCTGTGGCTCCCTCTGGGGATGAACTCACTGGCTACGAACCTCCACCACAAGGAGAGGGAAACAGATATGAGCTAAAATCTGCACAGTGACCATCACAGGCTTGTGTTGACACTCACTACATGGAGACCTCAGAGCACCTCATGGCTCCTGATGGAGGAAGGTAACATCTTGACTGGAAAGTGTCACCAGAGCATCACTCTTACCTTAGAGACGGGCAGGCAGCTGCCTCTGGGCACATCAGCCCCACTGCTAGATTGCTCTCTGGCCTGCTGGTGGCATATGCATTTCTCTCAGGAGCCAGGAAGCCACCAATGTTCAGGGAAAATACTTCCACATATACCACTTGATGCACATGGATCAGAGGGATGGGTAAGGCCTGGATTATCCAAGCTAAGACACTGGAGACACTGGTACATCATTGATCATGTGTAGATGTAGCATATTTGTTCTTTGTCACTGTCACAGACTTGATCCTAAAGGATGCAGTAGTGGGGCGGGGGGCAGCCTGTGCTCCCTGTTCCCAGACTGGACTATTCAGCATCCTGAATAATAACAACAGTATCATCTTGGTTTTCTCATAAAACATAAGCTGCTGATATGTATGGGGGGAGAAGGGGAGAGGAGAGAAAGGGAGGGAAGAATGGAGGGAAGGAGGGAGGAGAGAGAGAGAGAGAGAGAGAGAGAGAGAGAGAGAGAGAGAGAGAGAGAGAGAGAGAGAATAAAAGGTGTGAAAAAAA
>NW_008333501.1:1200862-1205024 GCF_000622305.1 Nannospalax galili
GGTTTTCACATAAAAAATGAGGGTGTGATGTGTAGGGGGGGAGAGGGGGAGAGGAGAGAGAGGGAGAGAGGAATGGAGGGGGGGAGGGAGGAGAGAGAGAGAGAGAGAGAGAGAGAGAGAGAGAGAGAGACTGAGAGACTTCTTTCTTTTCCCAGCTTCATCTCTGCCAAGTGCTGGCCAGAATCCAGGCTTTGCAGCCAGATGGCTGGTCCCTCCTTGGGCAAATGCCTCAGTAGCTGCCAGTGTAAAGGGGATAGTAATTGGCCTCCTTGTAGTGTTCTGAGCACATGCTGATGTAACAGAGGCAGTGAGCTGGCATGTAGAAACTCAGAACATACTGGTGGTGTTCTTGGTGGTGCCTCAATGGTGGCATGTGCACTATCTCAGTACTGGGGAGGAGGGCAGATGGGGTGGGCATTCCTGGAAGGTAAAGGTGTGAGCAAAAGAGCAGCTGTGGCCACATGACTCTTCCTGACTCCTGATGTGGCTCAGCTCCTGTCCCTGTCCTAGCCTATGTCTCTGAGTGTCACCATTTGTGGTCTACTTCCTATCAACTAGGTGCTGTGCCAAGAACTTCTGCTATGAAGTTTTCTCTCTGGTTCTTATTCTCTATGAGGCAGGTACTTCCACAGACCTGTTTTATAGATGAGGAAATGAAATTCAGACAAATTTGCTGAAGATCCAAAACAGGTGGTAGAGGCTGGATCTGAACCCTGGAAGCCTGCCTGACACTGTGCTGTGGGTCCTTAGTCCTTATGCCCTGATCCCTTTCCAAGGCATCACTAGTTTGCTGAATGGAAGAGAGGAGCTCTCAACAGAGGCATCTGCCCTTGTGGACAAGCTCATTGGGCATTTCAGACAAGAGGGGGTGTGTCTAGTAGGCCTGGAAACAGGCACGAGCAGAAAGCCAAGCATTCTCTCAGCTCACCTTTGCCACTTTCTTCTCCAGGCTGTCCAACAACAGTATTACCTACCAGGGTGCAGAAGCCCTCCTGCAGGCCCTCAACAGGAATAGCACCATCCTGGAAGTGTGGTAAGGAGGGGGAGAGAGGAACAGTGGAATTTTGATCAGTTCTCATGATGACATTTGGTATTATTCTACATAAGATATATTTAGATCTCTGACTATGAAGGGAGTCTGCATCTCTAAGCAGGGACCAGTTCTGCTCAAACTCGGTAGTAGTATCTGGATGTGTCGTGCAGACCTGTCATCTCAGCACTCAAGAGTCTGAGAGAGGAGGATTTTGCATTCTAGGTTAACCTGAGTTACAGGGTAAAATCCTGTCTTAAAACAAAGAAGGAAGTAAAAACACAAATAAAAATATAAAATGTGGAGTATTCAGAAACATCTTTGTTCTAAGCAGCAAGGTAGAAATAGGGGTGTGATTGGGTAATTAAAACAGGAGAAGCAGGGCTGAAGAGATGGCTTAACAGTTAAGAACCCTGACTTCTCTTGCAGAAGACCTGGGTTTGATGGTGACTAACAACTGTTTGTAACTCCAGTTCCAGGGGATCTGATGCTCTCTTTTGACCTCCATGGACATTGCATGACATGGGTGCACTTATATGCATGCAGGCAATGCACTCACACACATATAACTAAAATAACAAATAAAATATTTAAAGAAAAACCAGAGACGGGTCTTGCTCTGTACTCCTGGTCATGACATCTGCCCCTAGAGATTGAAGATGATCCATGTAACTCTCCATAACTTTGGATTCTGGAAGCTACACAGGGTGGGGACTGTGATATGGTGTGGCTATGTCTGTATCATTAAAAACCATAGTCCTTCCTGTATTTGAGAAAAATATCCAGATTCAACTTGGTTTAGCCTCTTTGTTCCTCATATAAAAAGCAGGAAGGAATATCCTGGCCTAACACACGAGTGGATGAGTGGAAGTTACTATGCATGTTTCAAGCATTGCCTTAGATACCCATATTTAAAAGTGAAAAGTAGCCGGGCGTGGTGGCACACACCTGTAGGCCTGTAGTCCCAGCACTCGGGAGGCAGAGGCAGGCGGATCTCTGTGAGTTCAAGGCCAGCCTGGTCTACATTGTGAGTTCTAGGACAGCTGGGGCTACAGGGAGACCCTGTCTCAAAAAAAAAAAAAAAGGCCAAAAACAACTGTAAACCTAAAAATTTACAGCCAATTTTGAAGGAGATGCATCTTAGCTCTGGAAATTGTTATTGAATATGTCAATGCTGTTGTAATGAAATGCTTCTTCTGATTTTGTGGTTATTAAATAAATAATTAAAAAAACCCACCATGACCAAGGCAACTTTAAAAAAAAAAAAGACCAAAAACAAAACCAACAAACAAAAAAATAAAAGTGAAGAGTTTTCCTATAAGCATTTGTATTTTAGGCCAGGCATAGTGGTACATGCCTATAATTCTAATACTTGGGAGGCTGAGGCAGGATTTTAAGGTCCAGGCTAGTCTGGGCAAGATCCTATCTCAAAACAAAAGAAGCACAATTTTTCAAGATTTTTTCAAAAGATCATCTGACACCTGGGTGGACATGGGCCATGCTCACTGCATTCTTAACAGATGTGGTTATTGCCTGAAAAAGAATAGCTGGCTTTGGGGAGTCTGTGGCTGGCAGGGCCCAGTGTTCCACAACCATCTGGATTGGACTGACTAGACTGTTCTGTCCAGTCATGCAACCTTGCTCATCCTGTGGAATGATCTGGGTTGCCCTTGGGGGTGGATAGTAAAAATCACATGGTTTCCCTCCCATGAACCTGAGGCTGAGATGGAATATTCGTTCCTCCCAGGCATGGATTTAAAGAATGGCCACTTCCTTTTGCAAGCCTAATGTCACTTGTCCTCACTGAGACCTCACTGCCCTTTATCCCTGCAGGCTCCGAGGGAACCTATTCTCTCTAGAGGAAACTGAGGTGCTCAGCTGCAGGGACACCAGACTCTTGCTTTGACATCTCAGCTTGTGAGTGAGCCATGAACTTGGACTCTGGAGCCTAAATGACCTGTGCTGCTCAAGGCTGAATTCTTTTTTCTGAACGCATCATAGGTCACCTTACTCTGGCAGGGGAAAGCACCCCAATGACCTCCAGAATCAGCTTCTCGCAAGAATGCATGATGTTTGGTCATAGTTGTCAACTGGATTGAATTAAGACACTTGTAGGACTGGTGGAATGCACTTCTGTGTCTGTGGGGACATTTCTAGAGAGGATCAGCATGTGGGGCAGTGACTGAAGGGGAAACAACTTTCCCTGAATCTGGGTAGCCCCACGGGAAGAAGCTGGAGGAGGAGGAAGGTGGCATATTTGCACATGTGTAAGCTCCTCTTCTTCCTGAACAAGCACACCTGTGCCCACTGCTATCACCTTTGGACAACAGACCCCAGTTTCTTCAGACTCATCACCAGCACCTCCAGGGAACCTCCAGGCCTCCAGCCTAGACTGGGACTGCTGAGATGACCAGCTTCTTCACTTGAACAGCTACTAGGTTCTCTGCTTCTCCAGGGTGCAGATGGTAATTGTTGGACTACCCAGCCTGTATGGTGTAAGTCAATCCAAGAAATCCCCTTTATCTATCTATCTATCTATCTGTCTGTCTATCTATCTATCTGTCCATCCATCCATCCGTCCGTCCATCCATCCATCCATCCATCCATCCATCCATCTATCTATCTATCTATCTATCTATCTATCTATCTATCTATCTATCTATCTATCTATCTATCTATCTATCTATCTATCTATCTATCTATCTATCTATCTATCTATCTATCTATCTATCTATCATCTATCTATATCTGTCTACCTATCATCTGTCTATCTATCTGTCTGTCTATCTATCTATCTATCTATCTATCATCTGTCTGTCTGATCATCTATCTATCTATCTATCTATCTATCTATCTATCTGTATGTCTATTATCTATGTCATTTTTCTTTTCATGCATGTATACATACATGTATGTATGTTTGTATCTATCACCTATCATCTATCTATCATCTCTCATCTATATCTATCTATCTATCATCTCTCATCTATATCTATCTATCTATCTATCATCTATCTATCTATCTATCTATCTATCATCTATCATCTATATCTATCTATCTATCATCTATCTATATGTCTACCTATCATCTCATGTAGCTATAATCATTAATAATCTATCATCTATCTACCT
>NW_008333501.1:1205108-1211627 GCF_000622305.1 Nannospalax galili
TCATCTATCATCTATCTATCTGTCATCTATCATCTATCTATCATCTATCTGTATCTGTCTACCTATCATCTGTCTGTCTGTCTATCTATCATCTATCATCTGTCTGTCTGATCATCTATCTATCTATCTATCATCTATCATCTATCTATCATCTATCTATATCTGTCTACCTATCATCTGTCTGTCTATCTGTCTGTCTGTCTATCTATCATCTATCATCTGTCTGTCTGATCATCTATATTTATCTATCATCATCTCTCTCACCTCTATGAATCTGTTATCTATTTCTATAATGTATCCTGTATCTTCTACTTATCTACCATCTATCTATAATCTATTCTTCATCATCATTATCATCATCTTCATCGTTATCATCATCATTCTTTGAAGATCTATCTATCATCTCTCTCTCTCTCTACCCATTTATCTATCTTTATGTCCATGTTTGTATGTATATATGTATGTATGCATGTATCTATCTGTCTGTCTATCCCTATGTTTGTTTGTTTGTTTATTTATTTATTTATTTATTTATTTATTTATTTTTCTGTCGCCTCAGTTCTGCAGGGGAACCCTGACTAATGTACTTGCTTTTTCTATTCAGTTTCTTTCTAGACTCCAAACATGGGGTGAACAGAAGGGGATCCCTCTGCCATTATGGGGCTGGCCTCCAGCTGAATGGCCAGTGTTCTGACATGGTCAGTGGAGCCCATGGGTCTCAACTAAGGGCCTGTTGGTATAGAAGCCTAGGCCCACATGCAAGATGCCCCATTCTCCTTCTCTTCTCTCTCCTGGAAGAAGAACATTCAGGAAGCAGCTCTTGGCCACATCTGGACTCAGGTCACCCACTAAGGCCATCCCATGCTGGTCCGCCCACTCATTCTGCTTGAGGTTTAACAGGACCTCAGCTCTGACAGCCAACATCACACCTCATCCTGTTTTCCTTTCTTAACACAAATGAAAGTCATTTGTCCTTAGAACATTCTAGATTTGCTAGAGAAAAAAATGACCACTCTCCAGCTGGGATCACACATGGACTTTGATTTCCAGTGAACTCAATGACTCCAAAGTTGAGTCTTTTGAAACAGCTTGTCCTCCAAATGCAGCTTTTTAAAATTAATCTGGGCCAGAATTTCAAACAGCCCTACCAGGCCTCAGGTTGATGCCTGTGAACTTAACTCTGACAACAGACTTCTGAAGCATATCCATAAACAATGGTTCCATAAGCGATGGTTCCATTAGCTTTGTGACAGGATGTGTTAGGACACACAGTGAGGGATTAGAAGTTTGCAGGGGTAAAACCAAGCTTTTCCTTCCAGACCTTTCACAGAGTCTTTCTGGATTTTTTGAAATGTTGTCTTTATAAATTGTAAATTATGTAAATGTTACCACCTTCCATGTTATGGGTGAAAACTATTTAATATTTATCAACTCCATTGTTTTATTTTCTTAAGTTTGTACTTCTATAGAAAATATGATCATGAACTTTCTGATGTAAATAATCACAGAGGTGAAAATTATTGGGTTACCAAAGCTGTGTTCATTGTGACTGAACATTTAAAAGTAGCCTTAAAACTCGTCAAGCTTTAAGGTACCATGTTCTTTATGGGGGTCCAGGAGGGCAATGAAATTTTCTACCAAATAATTTATTGCTTAAGACAAAAGCAATTCTTAGAAATAGGCTAGCAATTAAAATATATTTGGCTTCAATCTAGCAGAGTCTGACTCAGAGATGTGTGAATCTGTGCTAGAGCCTCTTAGGACCCATGGGAAAAATCCCCTTGGCTTCCCTTAGTTCTCTCCAACTGGCTGTGGGAGTCTATCAGGAGGACAGTGAAGAAGGTGGATTTCCTGTGCCAGAGCCTCCCATGCAGGTCTTGTTGACAGGTCTTAACCATGCACTAAGAGCATGGACACGAGTGGTTTCCTTAAAGATCTTGTGTGTGTCTAGCTTGCTAAATGCTGGGGCATCTCCCTAGGAATTGGTGTGGGCATGTTTGTGGGTGCTCTTTGTTCCTAGGGCTCTGCCCTGCTTGGGTGTCAGAGCAGATGATCAGAGGGAAGGGGGTGGGGGTGCCTTCTCTAAGGAGGGGGCATAGTGGCCATTTGCACAGCACCATGTTGGGTGGTAAATTCATCTTCAGCAATGATTATTAACCAGTTATGCCAGGACGATCGGAATTACAAAACGGACATAGTCCTTGTCCTCAAAGAACAGGGTGAGGCTAGAGGGAAAGGCAGGCAGAAAGGAAGTCCACTAAAATGTGTGTCTAAAATAAGGGCCATTAAAGTACTAGGAAAGAAACCGTTATAGTTTGGATTTTAATGTCCCTCAGAGTCCCATATACTGATGGCTTGGTACCTGGCTTGTAGTGCTATAGGCAGGACATAGAACCTTCAGGAAGTGGGGCCTGGTGAAAGGAAGTGAGGTTATTAGGGGCATGCTCTTGAAGGGGACCTCAGGACCTCTGACACTTTTTGATCTCTCTCAATTCCTGACCACCATGATGTGATCAACTCCTACTGCCTTGCCTTGTTTCCGCTATGACACCTTGTCATAGCTGCAAAGCAGCAAGGCTAGTGACCATGAGCAGAAACCTTTCCACCATGAACCCAAATAAACCTTTCCTTCTCACATGTTTCTTCTGCCAAGGAAAGCTGAGTCACTCAGAGATAAGCAAAGGCCAGGAGTCTTCTGATTCCTGAAGAGTTGGGCCAGGTTTTCTGAGGAGGAGCTCTGAAGGCTGTGTCCTCCATGGAAAGGTGTGTGAGGAGGCAGATAGCCTTCCAGTCCCATGGAGCCAGCCAGCTGTATGAAGACTTTCTCAGAAATGATCTTGGTGTGTGTGGCAAGCTGAGCAACAGTTCCCAGGGACATCGGATTCCAGTCCCTGAGAACCTACAGAGCAGGAAAGATCCTGCATATTCTCAGGGGATGGAGAGATGGCCCTGGATTATCTGGTGGGCCCTACACACAATCATAAGTGTCCTTATGAGAGAGACAGGGAGGCGTGACACAATGCATCATGACAGCTGAAGCGGACACCATGTTGCTGGTCTTGAGACTAGAGAGAAAGGTAAAGAGCCAAGGACTGCAGGTCTGGGGGCTTGGAAGGGCAAGGAACCAGATTCTCCCCACAGCCCACTCTGGACTTACAGCTTCAGGACTGGAGGGATGATTTGTCATTTTAGCCCCCAGGCTTGTGTAGTTTGCTCTAGGAAATGAATACAGTCAGCTTGGCATGAGCCAAGGGGAGGATGTCACTAGGTGGGTTTGCAGAGGTAGGTAGGGCCAGTTTTTAATGGCCATGGTCAAGGTCAAGAATTTAGTCTTGACCACAGAATAAAGTCAGCTATGGTAGCACATGCCTGTGCCTTCTTGGTGTGGACTCCTCATGTGTGTTCGCCTCTTTCACCCTTCTAGAGTTTTGGATCTTGAATGTTCCCCACAGTCCCATGTGTTAAAGGCCCAGTGGCCAGTCTAAGGCACTCTTGGCAGGTGATGAAACCTTTAAGAGTTGTAGCATAGTGGGGCATCTTTTGGTCATTCATGGTTGTGCCATTGGAAGAAATACTGAGGCCCCAGCCCCTCCCCTTGTCTCTCTGCTTCCTGACTACCAAAGGTGAGTGATATCCACCCTAGGATAGTGTGGCACCTGTCCTATCATAGGCTCAAAGCAGTTGGTCCAAGCAATCATGAAATCTCTGAAACTATGCTCTTAAAACCAAACTTCGTGGTGGCGCACGCCTTTAATCCCAGCACTCGGGAGGCAGAGGCAGGTGGATCTCTGTGAGTTCAAGGCCAGCCTGGTCTCCATAGTGAATCCAGGACAGCTGGGGCTACAGGGAGACCCTGTCTCAAAAAGACAAAAAACAAACAAAAAAACCCAAAACCAAACTTCCTTAAGAAATTGATTTTTTCAGGTGCTTTGTCACAGCAACAGAAGCTGATATACTTTCCCTGGAGTATCAATTCCTTCAGAACAGAGGACAAGCTCACTAAGATGCCCCTAGTCTAGAAAGGAACCTGGCACATAATAGACACTCAATAAACATTCTTCAGCTAAGTGAAGAACACACTGTATTTAATGGGAGCAGAAATCAAAGCTGGGACAGATTATAAGAATGATTCTCATTCTGTCTGGCATTGCTAGAGCTTCCTTCCCAAGGGAGGAAGGCTGTGCTGGACCTGACTGTGCCTAGTGTGCCCACTGCCTCAAATAGGATTCCAGAAAATGGCACAAAGTTCTCAGTGAAGAGGACTAAGCCTTTTCCCCTGGTGTGTGCTTTTAGAATCACAGAGACATCACTCATCACTGATAACAGCTCAAAGAGGGGAGACGGATTCAGCTGGGTTAGGTTAAAGATGATTAAAGAAATCCTTTTTATCTCATTGAAAAGAATTTTTAGGTGGCTAGAGTAAAAGCTCTCAGGCAGAATGCTCAGGTGTGCCTGGAGTCCCCTCCCCACAGGTAAGCATGTTCGTGATGGAGGAACTCTTCATCCATGATTGAAGCTGCATGCTGGGCTGTGGCAAAAGCGATGGTGCCTTGTCCTTGCCTGCAGGTGTCCGGTTCAGGTTGTCTCTTGGCTCAGAGCTCGTTCTGAATGTCATGTTCACTAGATTGATGGGAGTCCAACTGGAATCATGAAGGCAGGTGAATGACTGGAAGTCACCATTCATTTTGAAGGGGGAAAGGCAGAGGACTGAGAGGACTGCAGGGAGGTGGGGATACTAGACATCCACTTTGATGTGGAGTCAGTGATGAGTATGAAATAAACATGGGACTTAGTGGGGCCTCGGATAGCCCCTGGGAATCATAGAGCATGGTCTATCCCATGGCCATGCCACCACTACTGGAAAGGTTTCCATTCTGTGTGACTCTGTCATAGCTCCTACCAGGCTTTCTGGAATTTACCAATGCCTGGGGAGAGGGCTCCATTCAATTCAGTTGGTGGTGTTGGGTTCCTGCTTGTGTAATAAGAGAACTGGGTAAGAGAGTTTCAAATCACTTTCACTACCAGGCTAAAAACCCTTCAAGGCGTCCCACCACTCTAGGGAGAAGCTTCTGCTGACCATGATGAAGTGTGTCATGCTGTCAGTGCCTGGCCCTTCTCTGTTCCTTTACCATGTTGTACTGGATAGCGTCAGTGTCAACTTGACACACCTGGGTTGAGGGAGCCTCAATTGGGGAATTTCCTCTATTGGACTGGTCTGTTGCCCAGATGTCTGAGGGACATCTTCTTGATGAGTGATGTGGGAGCCCACTGTGGGTGGTGCCACCCCTGGGCAAGTGGGCCTGTGTTGTATAAGAAAGCAGGCTGAGCAGGGGCCAGGGGAGCAAGCCAGAGTAAGCAGCATTCCTCCATGGCCTGTGCTCCAGCTCCTGCCTCCAGGTTCCTGGATGTCTCAGTAGTCCCAATCTGGCACTGAAGGTCTGACAAATTCCAAAAGATCAGCTAGTCTTCAGTCTACAGCAGAAAGACGAACTCACCAGTGAGAGAGAAGGCAAGCAGCAAGAAGCCAGGCGTTCTCCTCTGCCGTGGCCTTTAATACCATACCAGCTGCCATCAGAAGGTAACAACCACATTTAGGGTGTGTCTTCCAGCTTCAGATGATCCAATCAAGAAGATCTCTCTCATTTCAGTTAATCCCAGATCCAGTCAAGTTGACACCCAGGATTAGCCATCACAAGTCCACCCCTTGTCAACTTGACACCCAATAGCATCTCTCTATGTCATGCTTAATTTTCAAATGAAAACAATGTTGAGGTCATAATTCACCTAACATAATATTATATCATAGAGTAGGTGATAAGATCTTCAAGGAATGCTTAGTCCTTTAGGATCTCATAACCCAATATGGTCATATAGGTTCACAACACTTAACCACTTAACACTTATCTCAATCACACATTCAAAAAAGAATAACACAAATATCTGCTTAACATATGTGTATACATGCACAAGCTTATTCTTAACCAAATAGGACAAAGATACTCATGTCAATTACAATCCACATCTCTGCAACTGGTCATGTGGCCTAAGTTAGTACTTGTAACTACCTTCCTCTATGACCCATTCTGTATTTCCTCCACCATCAGCAAGCACCTCTGCAGGTCTTGGCTCTTTTCCTGGAGGAGAGACCCTTACTTTCATCCCTGAAGGGTCTGGGCCATTTGTTGTCCTGTCTGGATTGGGTTGTTGCAGTTTCCCATTGACCTTAATCACAGGACGTGGTAACACCAAAAGTCGCCCTAAGGAATCTCCTGCCTTCCAGAGATAATCTTCATTACCTCCATTGTGGAGAACCAGTCCAATTTCCCCCTGGTAGTCTGGGTCAATCACCCCTCCTAATACTGATATCCCTTTCTTAGCCTGCTGACTTAAGGGGATCGGAAGCCCAAAGTGTCCAGGGAGAAGTCTTAGCTTCCAGTTCAACAGAATGTTTGTTGTCTTTCCTGGCAGAAGCACTCCCTCCTCTGGAACCAAAACATCCAAGCCAGTAGAGTGCAAAGT
>NW_008333501.1:1211745-1225205 GCF_000622305.1 Nannospalax galili
TGTGCTGGATAGCTTTAGTGTCAACTTGACACACCTGGGTTGAGGGAGCCTCAGTTGGGGGATTGCCTCTATTGGACTGGCCTGTGGCCATATCTGAGGGGCATCTTCTTGATGAGTGATGTGGGAGGGCCCAGCCCACTGTGGGTGGTGCCACCCCTGGGCAGGTGGGCCTGTGTTGCATAAGAAAGCAGGCTGAGCAGGGGCCAGAGAGCAAGCCAGTAAGCAGTGTTCCTCCGTGGCCTGTTCTCCAGCTCCTGCTTCCATGTTCCTGTCCTGAGTTCCTACCTTGGGCTCCCTGATGAACTATGACCTGGTAGATGTAAGCTAAATAAACCTTTTCCTCCCCCAGTTGGAGGAAGGTCAGAGTATTTTGTTACAGCAATGAAGAAACAAACTAAGACACATATCATATATTTTCTGTTCCATTTGGAGTGCTCCCTCAACCCCTACTGACATCATCACTCCTCCCTCATTCTACAGGTGCCTTTTCAGCCCTCTGAGTGCCCCCTAACATGTGTTGGGCTGGACCTGACTATGCCTAGTGTGTCCACTGCCTCAAATAGAATTCTTATTTGACTGCTCTTTTTGGACTGCTGTATTATCTGTTGCTATGATAAGATACCATGATTAAGAGAGCTTAAAGAAGGAAGTTTACTTGAGCTTACGGTTCCAGAGGGATAGAGTCCATCATGACAGGAATGCATGGTGGCATGCCAGAGCAAAAAGAGGAGTGCTCATACTTTCAAGCAGGCAAGGAAGTGAGAGAGAGAGAGAGAGAGAGAGAGAGAGAGAGAGAGAGAGAGGAATCTGGCAAGGCTTACAAACTTTCAAAGCCTGCCTTCAGTGACACACTTCCTCCAGGAAGGCCACACTTCCAAAAACCTCCCAAAACAGCTCCACCAACTGGGAACAGAATGTCCAAATACTTGGAGCCTGTAGGGAACATTCTTTCAAGCCATCACAACCGCTCTTACCATAACTGTAACTGTAAGCCAGCCACTGTAGGCTTAATTCACTTTCCTTGCTAGAGACAGGTGAGGCATCCCTCCTGTCCACTGCTGTGTTTCCCTGTAGCTGCTGAGCAACTCAGTCAGTAGTCTGCATGAACCCAGGCCTAGGCTGAGGGTAGGGAAAAGATCGAGAGGGGCTGGAGTCATCTACAAAGACTCTTAGAAGACTCTGGCCTTTGGTTGTCCCTACACGAAGGGAGGATTGCGAAGGATGGAGGATGAACATTTTAGTCAGAGAAACCATTTAAACACTGGTAGGGAAATGACCCTGCTTGAAATTCAGGGAGCCTGGGTCTCAGGCCTGTCCTGTATGACTGACGGAAATTATTTTCCCTCTCTGGATCTTAATCTCCTTTCTGTAAACTGAGAGGCTGGCAAATGAAGAACTACAAATAATAAATAGCACGATGATGAATTGTTCTCCTGTTTCAGCCACTGGCATCCATGCCTTAAGCCTGAATATACAGCTTATGACAGTGTTATGTCAGCTCAGTTCTAGGCAGCCAGTACCAACTGATGGGGTGGTGACTAAGAAGTGCTTGTGTATTAGGTTTGGCTTAGCTGATCATCTTGGATCAAGTCAGCCCCTGACCTTGATTCAGTGAACATGTGACAGGAGGGGCTGAGTGGGATGTCCAGCCACTGCTGATGAGACAGCAAACCCTGCTGAAGCAGAGAACTTAACCATGTCAGATGCCCCTTTCAGAAAGAACATAAAGATGCCTGAGCCAGGAGTGACAAATCACTTGCCTCCAAGAGCCAACAGACAAAACCGAGGAGAGATGCGATCTGGGGGAAGAGAACAATGGTGAGGACCATGGCAAACTGAGAAAATTAGAGTTTTAAAAAATCCCCAAACTTGTCACTTCCTCAACTCCTTCCTCCTTACATTCAGGCTGAAATGTTCTCCCACACAGCCAGACTGAACCTCTGAGTCCTGCCAGTGTCATGGAGAATCCAGATCTATAGGGTAATGGTGTTTCCCAAGGCCACTGCAAGCCACTGTTGATTCTTGTCATAGTACCTCCCATTGGAGCTCAAGAAGCCTGGAATAGGATTGAGGGTTAGGTTTCAAAGGTGTCCATTTCATCCTGGGCAATTGTGGCCAGAAAACTGTGAACTTAGATCCACTGTTAGTAATAATATGTTCTGCTTGGTTTCAACTCCCTTGATCTTCAGAAACATGTCACTTTCCACTGGGAAAATTTGTGTCATGATTAAACACACACACACACACACACACACACACACACACACACACACAACACAATGTTAGACCACACACACACACACACACACATCCTCCTTTCTCAGTATTAATCACTTTCCCCCCGAATTAGTACTTAAATGTCAAAGGAGAAGAAATTAATTAACAGGACTATCCAGTACATCATGACTCTGGGACTGATTATAAAAAGGATTTCTTTAAATATTTTGAACACTTTTGGGAGTCAGAAGCCTCCTTTCTAATTGAAAGATGCTTAACTACACCCCAAATTCTGGCTAGTGGCCAGGGGTGCAGGGCTGGGTAAGGCAGAGCGTGGAAATCCCTTCTCTAGCCTTAGGAGTCTCCCTCCAACCTGAGATTGATGGAGACGGGGGGCGGGTGTTCGGAAACAGCAGGGGTCCCAGGCCACATCTAAGGGTAGGAAGAACTTTGACCTTTACTGAGCTCCTAGTGTTAGAAGCTCTAATATGGCATTCTACAATAACCCTGTAAAACTAACATCTCTGTTCTACAGATGAGGAAATTGAGGCTCACTATGACTGGGAGTTCCCCATGTCACATGGCGACAAATTGAGGAAGACACATTGACTCTTAGATGTGAGTCTAAGCTTTACTCTTTCATAGAATTGTGGAAATGGTTATTTCCAGCCCTCTGGACTGCTTCCCACCCCAGTTTTGACAGCTAAGGGGAGGTGGAGCTGAGAGCATCGCGCCCCGCCCAGGCCCAGTACCAGCCAATGGTGACGCGGCACCCGCAGCATTTCGTCCAATCAGCCCGCGCTCCTCGCCCCGCCCGCCTCCGCCTCTCCCTCAGCTTTCCCTTTGGCTCCACCGAGCTTGACCCAGCGGAAAGTCCCTTCAGCCGACGCCGCGCCGGCAGCCATTGGAGGAAGGTCTGTTCCACAGAGATCCAATCAGAGCGTGCTCCGGAACACATCTTGGGCTGCGATTGGCTGGTACGGCGGCTGCCTCTCCACCCCCGTCCCTCCCTCCCCGCGGGCGGTTCGGAGGCGGGGCAGGTGGGGGCGGGCCCAGGTAGCAGGTTCGGCTGCGCAGGGGCCGCAGGACTGAGGTAAATACCGGGCTGGGTGTGGGGCGCCGGGCCGGCCGGGACGCTGGCTGGAGGGCCGGGGTCGTGCAGCGACCGGCCGCCGAGGAGGGTGAGTGAGCGCGGCCGAGCGGCAGAGGCCGGGTCCCCGGCGACCCTGTCCGGCCTGGGCGCCTCGAGCCTCCCCGGCGACCGTCGGGCCTCGGCGCCCGCCCGTTAGCTGCCCCGGACCGCCGGAGCGGGCCAGACCCGGGAGCGCGGAGCCCGCTGTCGTCAGCCCCGGCTCCCTACCCCCAGTCACTGAGGCCACTGCGGGACCCCGGGGGCAGGAGGACAGGCAGGGAGGCGCGCGGGACTCAGTCTCCCTCCTTGGCCCGCCGTTGACAGGTGGGGAAACTGAGGTCCCGACCCTAACTGGCCCCCGACTGCCGCAGTGGGCACGGAGAGCCCCGGGTTGGGGTTCACGCCTGTGCCACTGGGGGATGTTGGTGGCTCCCCTCGAGGAAGATTAGTTGGGGTTGCGGCCTTGCTCGTGGAGTGTTCTGCTTTTTCTTTCAGTTTCCCCCTTCCAGGGGGAGAATGGTTTTGCACAGCTCGGAGTTCTGTAGGTCAAAGGGGTGCCCGGTTGAGACAGGTATCCTTGCTCCCTTCTTGTTTTATGGACAGACGGCCTTGGAGGAAAATCGTGAAGTCGTGAAGGGAGTTGATGGCCTTGAATTGGGCTCAGCTGGGTCAGTTGTCCGGTTATTCATGACCTTGGCATCTTTTCTGTTCCACCCCTTGGTATTTGTATGTTTTAGGGTGCTGGTCATCTTCCAGACACCAGGCCTCGCAATCTCCTAAGCCCCATTATCCCTGCCACCTTCCTCCCTCTGATTTTCCTTGGAAAGTTATCTCCTTAAAGGAGCATTCATACCTTGCTTTTGAGTTGGGGCTAATTAGGAATCTTAATAAGATTGTTCATTTTTGCAGTCATTGACTCCAGAGAAAAACCCAGGCCTCAAGAGGGTGTGATTCAAGTCTCAGTCTCCTGCACACCCCCTCACACCCCAAGTAGGTTGAATGGCCCCAAGAATTTAGCCTTCAGTTCCCCACTGGGTAGTGGGTGGATTTCCACTAGAACAGTATTAAGAGAAAATGACTTGCTGGAAATTTTTATTGAGGTTCATGTACTTTGAGTGTTGACAATACCGAGAACATTCTCTAATGTTCTGCTCCAAAACTTTGAGATATTTTTGCAAAGGAAGCCTTGTTTGGAGTGGTAACTTCTGTGAGGAGTTGATAAGGTCAGACACTTGTTATATAAAATAATAGCGATTCAGGAGGAATCATTTTTGTGGTCTGCATACCTAAACTGTGGTTAAGCAATTTAAAGATGTCTTTAATATAAGAAGGGAGTGATTATCTTCCTCATCAAACTATGTTAGTATTTTGCTCCTGGTTTGGACTCTGATCTAAAATTTCTTTTTTTAACATTATTTTTATACAATGTTATGAATGTCACAGATGGTGTGAGGTTCTAGGAAGCCAGTTTCAAATGAATCTCAAAGCAAGTTGGTTTCATAATTGTGGCATTTTCCTTATTTGTTTCTACTTACACATGTAGCAAGTAATAATATGAAAATTGTGACTTCATTTATCCAGAGAATTAGTGATATTTTAGCAAAAATAATTTTTCTCATTCCCTAAGTCTTTCATTAATCTAGAAGAAACTTTTAATCACTAAACAGATGAGGAAATAGCATTTTGATTTCACTGTTAGCACTTAAGCTAACCAAGCTTCTGGTCTAGTTCCTGGAGGTAGAAAAGAGAGTGGAGTTACAGTTTGAGAGTGCAGTGGCTGGGCACAGGAGTTTTCTGTTCTTCTGAGGTGATCCTGTACATGCAACTGCCAGATTTTTTTTTTTTTAATTCTACTTGTTTTAGGGACCCTTGTTGTCACAAGCTAGTCTCTGAGGAAAATTAAAACTGACCTTTTCTTTTCTGGTCCTGAAATCTCTATATTTCTGTTTAGCTCTTTAGGCTTGTAACAAGTTGTTCTTTTAGTGAGACATGGTTCTTTCTTAAAATGATACTGATTCTAGCGGCTTTGAAATATTTGGAAAAAGATATCTTTTTTCTTGGGCGTTCATGCCAACCTGCCTACTTCTTTCCATTTTCTATCAAGGCAGCATTTTAGTATTGTAACTTTTATACTGATTTAGAAAGCTTCCCATGGCTTTTCAAAACAATCAGCCTACCTCAGGCTATGCCAGAAGTTCTTGAATTACACCTGTGTTTGTGAGATTCTAATGAACAATACAACCTGATCACTTGACCATCAAAATGACACTGTATCTGCTAGATAAGTTAACAGTGGTCATTTTAATGTAGCTAGTGATCCTTTATATTGTCTGTGTTTTTAGAACTTGGAATTTCTGATCTTGACTATTTTATGTAAGACTCATTTCTTGATCATCTTTCCATTTTATCCATAGGAAATTGTTTATTTAATATAATGATTTCATCTTAATTAAATCCTCCTTTACTTAGAATTCAGACTGTCAACAAGCTCAGATAACCAGATATGATTTCAAATCTCTGTGGTGCTTTACTGTTTCCCCTCTCCAGTGTCCTCAAAAGAAAGGCTTCTATTCATCCTTATTTTAGGCTAAATAATTCAGGGCTAAACTATTGTATTCCAACTCTGATAATCCTCAGTACTTTCTGTAATTATCAAAATATTCTTGATCACTCAGTTATCCAATCTGAAATAAGATAATATTTAGAAGAGTCATTTGTGGTACACTCCCCTTCACAGTGATTCTGCTTCCGCAGTAAGAAGAGAGCACAGATGAAAATTTCTCCTTTTGTACCACCCCCTTTTCATTTTGAATTTGGTGGGACTTCTTGGGTTGTGGCCTGACAATCCCGACCTGTATTTACAGCAGAAGCTGAGTGAGGTGGGATGACTTGTGGAAAGCAGTCACTATACCATGAATCTCTGCAGTTTCAGTGTCTGACTTTGTCCTGAGTGCATCAGCATACTAACCCTGGTCCATAAAGAACTCACAGTGTGACTTTGTTCTTTCCCTTCATATTGCCTTGGTCAGATTTTTGTTGGGGTTACAAGGTTTTAACTATTGTGCAGATCCCAGTGGAGTGAGAATGTTGGCATTATATTCATACTCAGTGGAAGGAAGGATGTGTGAACACATTTCCACTGTGATATTGATATTTTGAGGTGATAACTGGTCATTCAGTTTATCATTATGTGCATGCCTACAATGCAGCTATAAAGTTCCTCTTTCAACTTTATCATTTGCAACAAGAGGAATTAATTTTAATGTGTTTCAAATCTATTCTTAATGTATTCCTTCTAAATGAGGAAAAGTTACTTGCCATTTATTTTTGGCTGCTACTTTAAACAATATTTTATAATGTTTCCTTTGGCTGTTCTAGTGGTCTGTCATTACTTATCCTGTTATTGTGTATAAGCTCAGTCCCACTTGGGCAACTGTAATTGTGCAAAAATTTACCACTCTTTATTTAGTTCTCTTTAAAAAATTGTGATTGAAAACTGCTATTTATTGACATGAGCCTTTTTATAAACCAAGCCAAATCATTTTTTTACTGTGGACTACTACCTCCCTTAAATGAGCTACAAAAGACAGTTTTGTAATGAAATTCATTTAAAATATAATATCCTGATACATTATGTACAGTACTTTATTTTGCTTTGATAATATCTTATTAGCACTAATTTTTAATTTTCAAATTGTGGCATTAGTTGTTAGGCTATAGAATCAATAGAATACGTAGTTCTGATTTTACTAAAAGATAATCAGTCACATTTAGAAAATCCTAAAATTAAAAAAAATTATTTTTAGAATAGAATTGTTGTGAAATGTTTTTGACTCAAAATTTTGAAATGCATATTTTGAGAACCAGAACAGCAGTTCACTGTTTTCACATTGCTTTCTGGCTCCTCAGCCTCTGGAGGCGATCTAATGGTCCCTTTGTGATAAGGCCTATGCGTGCTACTCCTCAAGACCCTTCCCAGCAGTTTCTGCTCCTCCTTGTCTTTGCTTTGCTTTTTCAAACACACAAGTATATCTCAGCATCCCACTTCTTAGAACCGATTGGAAGTAATATGTTGGAAAGCAGCAAGGCTGTAAAAAGAGTCAAATGTAGACTGTAGGAAACCGCAAAAAATGGCTGATTACAAGAGAGGACATTAAGGATGGATGTAGATCTATAGAAAGCAGGAAAGACAGCCAGAGGACAGGATATAAAGCCTTTTAACAAAGTAACAACAGCCTTCCATATTGAGATTTACAAATAATTTATATTCCTAGTGATAACAGTAATCAAGAAAAACTAATTTCCTTGTTTGAGAAAATGCTGACATTTTAACAGCATTTAGTCAAAACCCCGAACACTTACCTTGGCTCTTCAAAGGCACAGAGCCAAATTAAGGGGTTGGGTAGGTTTCCGCATACCCCTTTTAAGGGAGTTTGGTTACATGGTGCCCACAGGTGTGTTACATAAGCAGCAGTTATAAATTGGTTTCATTCCTGCGGAAGTAGACAGTGCCCTCAAGTGGAACTGAAGCAGCTCACACAGAAAAAGGCAGAAAGAAGAAAGCAGTTGGTGCTGCCTTTGCCTCTGTCCTGATAGAATGAATGGGCATTGTGGTAAAGTTGGTTTGAAGGGAGCGATTCAGACTGTTGTTGGGTAACCTGTGTCTGTCATTTGGGCTTGCAGAGGAACAGATGTGTAAAAACTTCACTGTGATGGAATACCTCATTACCTGGCAATGTTTCCTAAAAGAAATGCTATTCTGTGTATGGTCTTGTCAGATTATATGATTATTAAGCCAAACAATGAGTTTGATTCTCTAGTTTTAAGTATACTTATTCTTTAATTGCAGGAATAAAATAGATAAATACGATAGTCCTCTATTAATTGCTACTTTTAGCCACAATAATGGAAATAGATACCTCCATCTCAAAGAAGGATGAAATAAATACTGACTGTGTTTGAAAGCTAGTCACATTTTTATGACAGATTACATAGGAACTATTCTTTTCAGAAAATTAATTAAAATAATGAAGCCCTTAATTTGAATGAAATTGTGTTATTGATTAAATTTGTTCTTTGATAATTTCATATATGTATATGATACATTCTGATTACTCTCACCTCCTACCCTCTCATCTTCTTCCCACTCCAGTCAACCCCCCTCCCTCCAGGTCCCTTTCCCATGTTCCTGTGTTTTTGTTTTTGTTTTGTGATCCACTGAGGTTAACCAGCTCAGGTTAACCAGAGCTGTCTGTGTGAGTATGGGTATTGGACTATTCAGTGAATGGGCTCACCAGTGGATACACATCTGAAGATAATAACTCCCCTCCTCTAGAGTTATCTTTAGCCAGTAGTTTAGCAGGGAGGAGTAAAGTCCCATTAGGTCCTCCTCAATCCATGACTGGCTGTTGACAGGTCCAGTCTCTTGTACAGGCCTGGTACAGGAAACTGTGGCTGCTGTGAGTTCATGATTGTAATGGCTGTGTCATGGCCGGAAGATAACCTTTTTCCCCTTTCCCCCTGGCCTCTGGCTCTTTTACCCCCACCCCCTTCTTCTATAATATTCCCTAAACCTTAGAGAGGGTGGTATAGATGTTCTGTTCAGGGCTGAACACTCAACTGTCCCTTTTTCTCAGTACCTTGAGTAGCCAAGAGTCTCTTCGTTCACCACTGAATTCATTGTGAAAATGAACTTCTCTGATTAAGGCTGAGGGTAGCATTTGTCTATGAGTATAAACACAGATATTTAGAAGGCAGTTTGAGACACCATGTCAATTTAGGTCAACAGCACTAATAAGTTCTCTAAGGCCTATGACATCTGTATGTCATGGGTTTCTGGCTAAGTTTATAACACAAAGCATGGATTCCTTCCTTTGGAGCAGGTCTCAAATCCAATCATCATGTTTGTTTGTTCCCATTGCAGTTATGCTACTATTGTACGTATAGGTGCATCTTTCCTGGTGGGTTGGTATTGTAGTTGGTAGGGTTCACAGCTGGGTAAGACCATAGATGTCTTTTCTCTCCCAGCAGGCTGCATAGCACTTTTGGCATTATGAAAGCTAGTCAGCAAGAAAAAGCTTCCAACTCAGTTCCAGTTTGGTTTCTTTGTATCTTACAACCAAGTGTGTGGTGTGTTCAGCAACAAAATCTTATTATCTTGTTCTGGTGGGCAACCAAGAGGGATGGCAAGAGCCTGTATTGTTTTGGGGGCCTCTGGGACCACCATGACCATAAATTCATAAGGTAGTATTCCACATGTGGCACTAGGATTTTTGTTTACTTACTCCTGGCTTCTAGAAGCAGCATTATCCAATGAATCACAATATTTTTTGAACTATAATTTTTAAAATTATATTTTTAATTGGCTTACAAAATATATTTCCAACTGGCAAGATTGCTTAGCAGGTAAAGGTACTTGCTGCCAAGTCCGATGACCTGAGTTGGAGCCCTGGAACCTACATGGTAGATGGAGAGAACCAGCTCCTGAAAGCTGTCCTCTGATTTCCTCACACACATGTGTGAGTGCATACACACACGAACACACACATACACACGCAAACACACATACAGTAAATATTAACAAAAGAAGTCAAAATAGATTGTCACAGTTTTTTCATACACCCTTCATTTTGGTTAACCCTTCCCCTCAATCTTCCCTTTTCCTACCCCCATCACTGCTTAAACCTTTCTACCCTAGCATCCTCCCTTTCTGCTTTCATATCACCTGTGTTCTACTAACCCCTCTTCTTTTTTAAATTTTAAAAAATATTTTATTATTTTCAGTTTGTGTGTATTCGTGTATTGCCTGCATGTAGGTAAGTGCACCCGTGTCATGAAATGCCTGTGGAGGTCAGAAGAGGCCGTCAGATCCCCTGGGACTGGAGTTACGGACAGTTGTTAGCTGCCATGTGGGTGCTGGGATTCGAACCCGGGTCTTCTGCAAGAACAACCAGTGTTCTTAACCACTGAGCCACCTCTCCAGGCCCCCTGACCCCTCTTCTTAAAGAATCTTTCTTCAATGCCCCCTTTCTAGTTTTCTGGCTTCTACAGGCACACCAAGATAAATACAGGGCTCTAAAGAGTTGAGGCTAGGCACCTGAAGGGGAAAAAAAAAAGAAAAAAGAGTTGAGGCTAGGATCCACACAGAAGAGAGAACATGCAGAGTTATCTCTCTAGGTCTGGGTTACCCCAGTATAATTTTTCTATTTTCATTCATTTACCTGAAATTTTCCTTTTCTTTACAGATGAATAAACACCATTGTGTATACATACCACATTTTCTTTATTTATTCATCCATTGTTGGGCATATAGACTGATTTCATTCCCTAGCTATTGTGACTAGATCAGTAGTGAATATGGATGAGCAAGTATCTCTGTCATTCTTTGGGTATATGCTTAGGAGTGGTATAGCTAGATCGAGGGTAGTTCTATTTCTAGCTTTTGAGGAACCTCCACACTGATTTCCATAGTGACTGTACCAGTTTACACTGCTACCTACAGTGAATAAGGGTTCCCCTTTCTTCACATCCTTGTCAGCATTTGCTGTTATTTGATTTCTTAATGATAGGCATTTTGTTAGGGGTGAGATGTAATCTCAAAGTAGTTTCAATTTACATTGCTCTGATGGCTAACGATGTTGAATACTTTTTAAAATGCTCAGTAGCCATTTGTATTTCTTCTCTTGAAAATTCTTTGTTCAGATCTATAATATAGCCCGTTATCTTTGAGGATGTCATACAATGTGTTTTGATATCTTTAATCCCTCCATCATCTCCTCTCAGATCCAACCTCACCTCTCTAACCTCTACTTCATGTCCTCTTTTTTAAATATTAAAAGTAAAACTATTTTTATTCAGTTTCATAAGAGATAAACTCTGTCAAATGATTAATGTAAAAAAACAACTTTACACTGTAAATGTGCCTTCTGAGTGAAAACCTTGAGTGCTTTTACCAGAGTTAAGTATTCTGATAGCATCAACCAACATTAAGGGAGACTGTTATGAAAAATGTGCTACAGAGATTTAAGTCCCACTGATTAAATAGAAAATAAGCCAGAAACACCCTCCTTCATCCCCAGCAATTCTCTGATATCACACACAGTTCTAATTTGTAACCTTTTTTAAAAAATAAATGATTTATTGAGAATTTCATACATGCATATAAGGTGTTTTGGTCAAATCCATGCCCACTCCCTCCCCTCCAACTCCTCCCATATCTCCCCATCACTTTTTTTCTGATAACTTCATGAACTCATTCTTCTTCTTTGATTTTATTTATGTATTTATGTATTTATTTATGGGGCTTTTGACTCCTCTGACATTCCCCCCTCTGAAGAGGTAACCCTAAAATATTTCAAGGATTAGATAAAAGCTTCCAAATATTTTTGATATTTTTGGGCTTTGGAACAGAGTATGTTGCTAAGAGGCCCAAGGACATTGTGAGTTTTAGCCAAGAAACTGGCTACTTTTCTTCCAACCCTGTAAGATGCTATCTTTCCCCCTCCCAGCAGCCATCAATTGCCAAAACTTCCTTAGGCTGGTTTGGGATTTCTTACCCATTTCCCCATGTCTATGCTTGGATTTTGTCCTCTGATTAGAGCTTCCAAAGGACTTGTACACGCAGTCTCCATTGCTGTGAGTTCATAAGAGTAACTGACCATCTGTCTAGAAAACTCTGTTTCCTGGTGTTCATCCACCCTCTTTGGCTCTTGGAATCTTTCCACCTCCTATTCCACAACAATCCCTGAGCCTTGGGAAGGAGAGGTTTGAAATAGCTGTCCTAGGGGCTGGAGAGAGGGCTCAGCAGTTAAGGGCACTGACTGCTCTTGCAGAGGAACTAGGTTTGATTCCCAGCACCCACATGGTGGCAAGCAACCATCTGTAACTCCCACATAATGGGAGAAAATCTTCACCAGCAACACATTTGACAGAGGTTTAACATCCAGAATATATAACGAACTCAAAACACAAAGCATCAAGAAAGGAAGTGACCCAATTAAAAATGGGCTAAGGAGCTGAACACAGAGTTCTCAAAAGAAGAAATAAAGATGGCCAAGAAGCATCTTAAAAGGTGTTCAACATCACTAGTAATTAGGGAAATGTGAATTAAAACCACTTTTTTTTGCTTTGAAGAATTATTATTTTTTTAATCATTATACGTTTTAAAATTTTTAGTAACTACATGATTAGAAGCTTTTCACTACAGCTTTAACATGTTCAGTAACACACTCCAGAACAACAGTACATCTCTTTCACAAGTGGGTGCAAGTTTCTAGGTTCACAGTTGATTTAATATAGTTATATATTATTGAACTCAGTATAAGCCCTGTAAGACATAAAAGTGGATGAGTTTTTAACCTTTAAAAAAGATCTCCATTTCATTTTAGATATATTGTCCCTTGCAGAAAGACTTGTCGTTTTTGCTACCAACACTGAGATGTTGGCACATGCATCTCTAATCTGTATGCATCTGATAATTACTAGTCATAATCGGTTGCACTCGGACCCTTGGCACCTGTGTATGTCTATGAAGTCATTGGGTGGATTTCAGTGGTAATGTTTATCACCTCTACTAATTAGCATGACATAAATTTCTGTGCTTCCCCTCAAATACAATACATTTTAAAAAAAATTGTTGATTTTTTTTTTGTGTGTGTATATCACACAGAACATTCCAAATCACCTCATTTGACTATACACCCAATTCCCAGATAGCACCCTCCTGTAGCATCCCTTCCCCTACTAGAGCCCTTATACTCCGATATCCCTGCTACTGTCTGCTGTGTTGTTGACACCCCCAGCCATTCCCCACTACTTGCCCTTCTGAGGAATCTAGTCAGCCTATCTAGAGGTCTTTTTTTTTTTAAGGAGGGCCAGCTTTCATTGTCTAGCAGTAATCAGTTTTCAATATTCCTTTAGATAAGATTAGGGTCTGCTGTTCATTTTCCCAGTTTTATGCTGGGTTACTATCTGGGAGTCCCTTGGGCCACCCTGGCCAATAACTCAAAAGAAGGTATCTCCTATCTGGCATTGTTGCTTGTAATGTAGCCTTTAGCTATACATATGGACTCTTAAAAAATTATATTGGCCCCTTTAATCTTTGGTTATACTT
>NW_008333501.1:1226775-1227107 GCF_000622305.1 Nannospalax galili
AGGTGAAAGATAGGGGTTTAGTTTCATTCTTCTACAGGTGGAGATCCAGTTTTGACAGCACCATTTGCTCAACATGCTGTCTTTCCTGTACTCTAGTTAATATTCCTGGCCCCTTTGTCAAATATCAGGTGGCTGAAATTGCATGTACTCATATTTGGGTCTTCAATTTTGTTCCATTGATCTATGGCTCTATTTTTTTGCCAGTACCATGTTGTTTTTATGACTATAGCTTGTAATACAACTTAAAATCTGGTATAGTAATTCCCCTGGCATTGCTCTTAGTGCTCAGGGTTGTTTTGGCTATCCGAGGCCTTTTGTGCTTTCATATGAAT
>NW_008333501.1:1227172-1230052 GCF_000622305.1 Nannospalax galili
AATCTATAAATGACTTTTGGTAGGATGGTCATTTTCACAATATTCTTCCAATCCATGAGCATAGGAGGTCCTTCCATCTTTTGATGTCTGCCTCAATTTCTTTCTTTAAAGATTTAACATTTTCATTGTAGAGCTCTTTAATGTCTTTGGTCAGATTTATTCTGAGGTATTTTATTTTATTTTATTTTTTGCAGCTATTGTGAACGGGAGTGTTTCCATGTGCTCTTTCTCTGATTGCTTGTTATTATATAGGAAGGCTACAAACTTTTGTAGGTTAATTTTGTAACTTGCCACTTTACTGAACGTGTTAATAATTTCTAGGAGTTTTCGGGTGGAATTTTGGCATCTTTTAGATATAATATCATATCTGCAAAAAGGGATCATTTGATCTCTTCTTTTCCAATTATTACTCCTTTAATTTCCTGCTCTTATTGCTCTTGCAAGAGTTTCAAGTACTATGTTAAAGAGAAGTGGAGATAGTGGACAGCCTTGTCTGGTTCCTGATTTCAATGGGAATGCTTCCAGTTTTTCTCCATTTAGAATGATGTTGGCTGTGGGTTTGTTGTATATAGCTTTAGTTATGTTGAGGTGTGTTCCCTCCAGTCCAATTCCCTTTAGGGCTTTGAACATAAATGCATGCTGAATTTTGTCAAAAGTCTTTTCTGCATCTATTGAGATGACAATGTAGTTTTGGTCTTTGAGTCCATTTATATGATTAATGACATTTATTGACTTGTATATATTGAGTCATCCCTGCATTTCTGGGATAAAGCCTACTTGATCATGGTGAATGATCTTTTTGATGTACATCTGTATGCGGTTTGCAAGTATTCAGTGAGCAAAGGCATTTGCCACTAAGCCAGATGACCAATTCCAGAGACCCACATGGTAGAAGGTAAAGAACTGACTCCTATAAGATGTCCTCTGACCTCCACACTGGTTCAGTAGTACATGAACCCCCAACCACACAAATAAATAAATGTAATGACATTTTTAAAGATAGTCCCATAGTGAATAATTTAAGAAGTATTGGTTGGAGGCCTTCTTTAAATGTCTGGTAGAATTCTGCTGTAAATCTATCTGGCCTGGGCTTTTTTTAGTTGGGAGGCTTTATATTACTGTTTCAGTTTCCTTATATGTTATATGTCTGTTTAAATGGTTGATCTATTCTTGGTTTACTTTGGTGGTTCCCATGATTTTAGATATCCATCTATTTCTTTTAGATTTTCAAATTTAGTAGCATATAAGTTTTTAAAATATTACCTTATAATGGCCTGGATCTTTTGTGTGTCTGTTGTGATGTTTCCCCTTTCATCTCTGATTTTGTTGATTTGGATTTGCTCTTTCTTTTGGTTAACTGGGCTAAGGGTCTGTCTAGTTTAGCTTTTCAAAGAACCAGTTCTTAGAGTCATTGATTTTTTTTTTTTTGTATTTTCTTTGTTTCTATTTCATTAATTTCTGCTCTGATTTTTGTTATTTCTTCTCTTATTCTGGGTTTGGGTTTCATTTGTTCTTGCCTTTCCAAGTGTCTTTATTTGCAGTGTTAGGTCATTTATTTGGGCTCTTTCTAATTTTTTTAATGTAGGCACTTAGAGCTATAAATTTCCCTCTTAGGACTGCTTTTAGAGTGTACCAGAGGTTGTGTTGTGTTATATTACCCTTTTTGTTGAATTCCAGGAATTCTTTTATTTCTTTCTTAATTTCTCCTCTGACCTACTCATTGTTTAGAGGAATATGTTGTTCAACTGCCACGAGTTCCTGTAGTGACTAGGGCTTTGTCCAGTGTTGATTTTGAGCTTTATTGTATTGTGGTCCAATAGAATACATGGAATTCTTTCAGTTTTTTTGTATTTGTTGAGGTTTCTTTTGTGGCCTAGTATGTGGTCAATTTTTGAAAAAGTTCCATGTGGTGCTGAGTAGAAAGTGTTTTCTTTGGCTCTTGGGTGGAATATTCAAAAGATGTCTGTTAGCTCCATTTGATGTATAGTATCATTTAATTCAGATGTCTCTCCATTTATTCTTTGTCCTGTTGACCTGTCTAATGGAGACATTGGGGTATTGAAGTCCCCTACTATTACTAAGTTGGGGTTAATCTGTGTCTTAAAGTCCTGTAGTGTTGTTTTTATGAATTTGGGTGCACCAAAATTTGGTGCATATAAGTTAAGGATTGTAGTATCTTCTTGGTCATTTGTTCCTTTGATCAGAATGAAGTCACCCTCTTAATCTCCTCTGATTAGTTTTAGTTTAAAGTCCATTTTATCAGAAATTAGAATTGCAATGCCTTTTTATTAGTACCATTTGCTTGGTATATTTTTTCCATCCTTTCACCATTGAAAGATGTGAATTGGTTGCTGTCATTTTGATTGCTATTTGTGTTCTCTGTCTAATTTGTGTTTCCTCAATTATACCTTTATTTTCTTTCATTGCCCCTGGGGTAAAGTTGTTTCTCTCTCAGCTCTCTGTATTGCTTCAAGTATTCTTTGAAGGGCCACTTTTGTGGACATGTAACCTTTCAGGCTATTCTTGTCATGGAAGATTTTTCTTTCCTCTGCAACTATAATAGACATTTTTGCTGGGTAAAGTATTCTGGGCTGACATCTATTCTCATGTAGAACTGGAAATACCTTGGTCCAGGCTCTTCTGCCTGTCATAGTTTGCACTGATAAGTCAGCTGTAATCCTGATGGGCTTTCCTTTGTATGTGACTTCTTGTTTTTCTTTTGCTGCTTTCAGTATTCTCTCTTTGTTCTGTACATTTAGTGCTTTTACTGTGATATGTTGTCAGAAGTTTCTTTTCTGATCCTGTCTATTTGTTGTTCTATGTGCTTCCTGTATTTGTATGGGGATGTCTTTCCTTAATTTCTGGAAATTCTCTTCTATG
>NW_008333501.1:1230375-1263201 GCF_000622305.1 Nannospalax galili
TGGCTTATTGAGTTTTGCACTTCCTTCTTCATTTCTGCCTGAGTTTTCTTCAATGTTTCTATCTCTTTTTAAAATTAACTCAGAAGTTTATCTCTATCTTCTTTAAGTTCTTTGATTTGTTTGTTCATGTGTTCTTTAAATTTGTTGAATTCCTCAATCATGTTTATGATTGTTCTTTTAAGTTCAGTGTCCTGGGTTATCTCTAGGGGGTTCTCCTTGTTGAACTCCTCTACAAGATTGCTGGAGTTTGGTGGGGACATAGTGTTTTGGCTTCCCATTTTATTATTCTTTCGTTGTGATTTTGGCATGTGAATTTCTTTTGTTGTTGATGATTCTGATATGAGAATTAAGTTGAAGTATGCTTCTGTTTGTATTATCGGGATGCCTAGATCCTTTATTTGTTATGTAAATCTGGTTGGTACTGGGTTCAGGTTCTGTCAGGTTTAATTTGGAGGTAACTGATGGCTTCAGATCAGCTATTCAGGAGTACCCACAGAATCCCAATTCAGGATCCAGTCAGGTACACTCAGGCTTCCTACACCATGTGAGGGAGGCCAGAACTCTCTGGCAGTCTGCTGAGATCAGAGCCACTACAGCAATGGAGGTTGAAACCCACCCTCTCAGGCCATCTGCTAAGATCTCAGCCTTAGCCTGCCAAAGCCAGATCTGCCCTGGGGCCTTGGGAGGGGCCTCAGGAAATCCCAGGTTGGGGGATGGGTATGGCGCAATTAGGGGAAGCTCACCACCACATCAGGCAAGATCTGGGGGGCTCTCAGGCAGTCCCCTGTGTCCTCAGGCCCTCTGCCAGAGGGAGGCCAGAGGGAGGCCAGAACTCGGCACTCTCTGCTGGTCTGCTGAGATCAGAGCCACTACACTGATGGAGGTTGAAACTCACCCTCCCTCTTTTTTTAAAAAAACCCATCCAGGGAGTCTAATGTGTGTTCTCCAAATACTCCTGGGTGTGGTTTCATTCCCTGAAGTGTGGTAAACCTAGCCTGGGTCACACCCTTAAAGAACTCTTGACTCTTCCTCTCCCAGCAGCTATCAGTTGCCAGTAGTTTCTCAGCTAGACCTGGGGCTTCTTGTCTACCTCTCCACTCTGTGCTGTCATTTTGTCTGGCATGGGCTTGCACAGGTATTTATATGTTGTCACAAGCACTGTGGGTTCATATGTGCAAGTTCCCTATCATGTCTAGAAATTACTGTTTCCTTATGTTCATCCACCACCTGTGGCTCTTACAGTCCTACTCCTTATCTGTGACATTCCCTGAGCCTGGGGAAGGGGTATGATAGAGGTGTCCCATTTAGGGCTGAGCACTCCACGGTCTCTAATGTTCTGCACATTGATAAGTTGTGAGTTGCCATTAATTACCATCCATTGCAAAAAGAAGCTTCTCTGCTAAGAGTTGAGAGATGCACTCATATATAACTGTAACTCTATGTTATTAGGAGATGGTTTAGTACTATGTCCATTTAGCAGAATAATAATAGCTCCACCATGGCCTGTGACCTCTCTAGTCACAAGTTCTTGACCCTGGTTATGATGCCAGGTGTGAGTTTCATCTTGTGAATCAGATATAGCCCATTTTTTGATTGGTTGCTTGTTTCTTTGTTTGTTTTTTTTTTGATGTTTTGCTTTTTAGTTCTTTGTTTATTCTTGACCCTAAGTGTTGGGATTAAAGGCATGCACTACATTCCAGGTTTCTATACCTCTTTTATAACACTCTCTACTTTTTCTTGTATCAGTTTTAGAGTTTCAGGTTTTATGTTGAGGTCTTTGATCCATTTGGAGTTGATTTTTGTGCAAGATGAGAGACAAACTGGTTTCATTCATTCTTTTACATGTGGATATCCATTTTTCCCAGCACTATTTATTGAAGATACTATCTTTTCTCCAGTGAGTATTTTTAGCATCTTTGCCAAAAATTAAATAACTATAATTGTGTGGACTTGTAGCTGGGTCTTCTTTATTCCATTGGTCTATGTGTGTCTGTTTTTGTGCCAGTAGCATGCTTTTTTTTTTTTATTACTATGTGTTTATAATATAACTTGAGATCAGGTATGGTAATTGCTCAGAATTGCTTTATCTATCTGGGGTCTTCTGTGCTTCCATATGGATTTTAAGATTTTCTTTTCTATTTCTGTGAAGAATGGCATGAAGATTTTGATTGAGATTGCATTGAATCTGTATGCTCTTTTTGGTAGTATGGCATTTCACAATATTAATTGTTACAATCCTTGAGCCTGGGAGATCTTTTAATGTCTTCCTTGCTATCTTCAGAGAGTTTAAAACTTTTTGTTATTGGGGTTCTTCGCCTCCCTGGTTAGGCTTATTTCAAGAATTTTATTATATTTTTTGAGGCCGCTATCAATAAGATTGTTTCCCTGATTTCTCTCTCAGTGTGCTTGTTATTGATATATAGAAAGGCTACTGATTTTTCTCTGTCAATATTGTGTCTTGCTTCTCTACTGAAAGTGTTTATCAGTTCTAAGAGTTTTCTGGTGGAGTCTTTAGGGTCTCTTATAGATAGAATCATAGCATCTGTAAACAGGGATACTTGACAACTTATATTTGTAAGCCCTTTTGTTTCCTTTTTCTTGTCTTACTGTTCTAGCTAAGATTTTTGAGCACCCTATTGAATAAGAATGGAAAGAGTGGACAACCTTGCCTTGTTCTTGATTCTAATGGGATTGCTTTTTTTCTCCATTTAGTATGATGTTAGTTGTGGGTTTGTTCTATATAGCATTTGAAATTGTGCTGTTTTTAATCTCATTACAGTAGGCTTGAGAATGAGGCTGCTTAGCCATGAAAATTTGAAGCTGAAAAAGAATCACATATATTCTTTTCTTATATACGTAGTTAAAATTATAATACAAAACAACTTATGTTTAATATAAACATCTATAATTCAGTATTACTGTACTATAGTTATATGTCACATCTGTATGTATATGTGATATAGTCCAATTTTGATGCTATAAATTTTTTATTATTTTTATTTTATGTGTATGAGTATACTGCCTGCATGTATAAGTGCACCCATGTCATGCAATGCCCACAGAGGTCAGAAGAAGGCATTAGAGCCCCTGGAACTGGAGCTACAGGTGGTTATTAACCACCATAATATTCTTTTTATATTCAGATTATAATATTTGATATTTGTGATTGGGAGGAATTAAATGGTGATTATGATTAAAGTGATTAGCATTTCCCTGTCTAAGCACCAAGTACAAGATTAAGAGAATGAAATTGGGGACTGGAGAGGTGGTTTGACAGTTAAGAGTGTGTACTTCTCTTCCAGGGGACTCAAGTTCAGTTCCTAACACCCATGTTGGCAGGTTATAACCATCTGTAATTCTGGTTCTAAGGGATGCAGTGCCCTTTTCTGGCCTCTCGGAGGCACCTGTACACATGCAGCATACAGTCACACATACATACATATAAATAAAAATAAAAAATGAAATTGAGGGGCTGGAAAGATGACTTAGTGGTTAAGAGCACTGGCTGCTCTTGCAGAGGACGTGGGTTTGATTCCCAACACCCACATTGCGGCTAACAACCACCTGTAACTCCAGTTCCAGGGGACCCGATGCCCTCCTCTGACCTCTGTGACTCTGCATGACATGGGTGCACTTGCATACATGCAGGCAATACATTCATACACATAAAATAAAAATAATAAAATATTTTTAAGTGAAATTGAGTCAGATAATTGTTCCATCATCAAAATAGAGTAGTACTATTGATAGATGAATTGTGGCTAAAGTTTCAGAATATAACATTGCAATAATTTTATTGATAAAAGGTATCCAGCACTGTAATGTGTAAATTTTTATTTAAGCTACATGTTTAGAAATAATAGCCTTTAAGATTATGTGTATTTTGCTCAAATACTGTGGCTTGGCCATTTAAGTTGGGCAGAACCTATTAGAAATGCTACTTTGTAAATTTTAAGAAATGTCAGAATCTCAGCCGGGCGTGGTGGTGCACGCATTTAATCCCAGTACTTGGGAGGCAGAGGTAGGTGGATCTCTGTGAGTTCGAGGCCAGCTTGGTCTCCATTAGCGAGTCCAGGCCAGCTGTGGCTACAGGGAGACCTTGTCTGAAAAAGACCAAAATAAAAAGAAATATCAGAATCTGAATACGATGGCACTCTTAAAATTTTTTTTGCTAGGATCTGATTTTATAAAATACAGAGTTTTGGACTTGGTCATTGTTGTAATTGTCTTTGTGGGCACATTCTTATTGAATTTCTTCAAAATGTAGTAAATACAAATTATGTATATCTTTTAGCTCTTTTAGATATTTATGAAAACATTTCTTTAAGCTTTATTTCAGGTCTTATAGATGAAGTCTAAAGTTTGTTTTTGTTTGTTTGCCAGGCATTTTATTTGCTGTCTTTTACAGCATGGACACCAAGTTGCCAAAAACTTGCTTTGGGACTTCCAGTGAATTTATTTTTTGGGATTTTATGATAGATTTACTAGTGGTTCCTTTTTTTGAGTTGATGTTCTAAAGTTACTATCACAATGAGTTCAGGTTTATGGAGCCAAGAGAAAGTTTCTTCACCCTACTGGGAAGAGCGAATTTTTTACTTGCTTCTTCAGGAATGCAGCGTCACAGACAAACAGACACAGAAGCTCCTTAAAGTACCCAAAGGGAGTATAGGACAGTACATACAAGACCGCTCTGTGGGGCATTCGAGAGTTCCTTCTGCAAAAGGCAAGAAAAATCAGATTGGATTGAAAACTCTGGAGCAACCACATGCAGTTCTGTTTGTTGATGAGAAGGATGTTGTAGAAATAAGCGAGAAATACACAGAACTACTGCTGGCAATTACCAACTGCGAGGAGAGGCTCAGCCTCTTTAGAAACAGAAGCCGACTGAGCAAAGGCCTCCAGGTAGACGTGGGCAGCCCTGTGAAAGTACAGCTGAGATCTGGGGAAGAGAAGTTTCCAGGAGTTGTGCGCTTCAGAGGACCCTTGTTAGCAGAGAGGACTGTGTCTGGGATTTTCTTTGGAGTAGAATTGCTGGTAAGTTTGATAAAACGTTTTAGTGGGCTGTGTGCATATGTGTATATTTGTGTCTGTGTGTGCATGCACATACACATTTTCCATCTTTGTATGCACAATTTAATACTTATAACCCTGGGAGTTTATGTTTTTTTTTTTTTTCGGTGCACATCTCAGGATGGAACCCAGGACCTCACACATGCAAAGTGTATACTCTTGCCACTGAGCTGCACCCCAGCCCCAGGATTTATTTTTCAGTGATAATTTGAGAGGATATAAAGGTGATTCTTGAAAACTTAAAAAAAAAAAAAACTTAAGTAGGAACATAGAAGTAGTTATTCTGGACTTTCATATCTTAGAAGTTTTAACATTGCTCATATTAAAAGTTAACTCTACCAATTACAATTAATCAGTTCAAAATTGTGAACCATCTTGTGACATCATGATCATCAGGTTTCTTGGGTCTCCTTAATGCATGCTTAACTTATGATAATTTAAAATTTTTAAAGTAGGTCACAGCAATTTCAGTTTGATTATACCTGTTCCTAGTAAAGGTGTATAAAATTTATTTCTATTGGAGAGATACCTAAGAATTCTGATATTCCAAATTGAATATTGATTCTCAGGAGCATAACATTTTGACATTCTTGTGGATAGAATTTCATGCTGTATTTGCTTCTTAATTTAATATTTCAACCGTTAAGATAGTTGGGGATTTGAAGCTAGTTATGACATTTACTAGCAAGCTTGTCAGGTTGCTTAACTAGCCAACACTGAATTCTCATCATCTGCTTCCTCATCTGTGGTTATAGCAGAGCATGTCTCCTAGTGACTTTGTGATACACTGCACAGGTTTAGTACAATGGATGGCATGTAGTTTGTATCCAATAATGGAACTAACATTACTGTTCATTTAAGGTAAAATGTCCATGACAAAAATCATGTTAAATTCACATTGTAGATTTCAGTCTCTTTCACAAAAGAATTATGATTTGAAATTATGAGGTAATTTTATTTCACCATAAGATACAGCTTCTTTCTGCTTTAAACATCCTAAACCCAACAGTGACTGTTAGTCATTATATTTCTTATTATGTGTATAATTTAGATGATTCAAAGTAATTGTCCTGAAATCTTTATGGTGAGTCCTTTTTCCTGTGGATACTCTTTCTAAATGTATTTTTTTTAAATCTCTCTTAAAAACTAGGAAGAAGGTCGTGGTCAAGGTTTCACTGATGGGGTATATCAAGGGAAGCAGCTTTTTCAGTGTGAAGAAGATTGTGGAGTGTTTGTTGCATTGGACAAGCTGGAAATCATAGAAGACGATGACAATGGGTTGGAAAGTGATTTTGCAGGTCCAGGGGATACAATGCAGGTTGAACTTCCCCCTTTGGAAATTAACTCCAGAGTTTCTTTGAAAGTTGGAGAAACTATAGAATCTGGAACAGTAATATTCTGTGATGTTTTGCCAGGAAAAGAGAGCTTAGGATATTTTGTTGGTGTGGACATGGTAAGAAAATTTTAGATTGTATTATTGTAAATATGTATATAAGTTTTATTACCAATTTATGTACGAAGTGAATACTTTCCATCTTTAAAGTGGACCAATTAGAGTACTCCAATTTATACAGGAACATTGAATTGGGTCTTTTTAATCACCATTTTTATCAGTCATTTATCAGGAATAATATGAATAGATGATGGGGTGTGAATGTTCTAGCATATGTTTGTGTTACCTTGTACTTAAAAATTCTGTTAGATACTCTTTAGTTAGGTACTAAATAAACATTTACCAAACACTTACTGTGTAAAGTTAGAGCCAGAGTAAAACTGTGGGCCTCAGGATTGCTAACAATTAAGAACTTATATTCTTTAAATTTTTTATTCTATTTTATTTTTATTTTCCGTGTATGAGTGTTATGCCTGCATGTGTGTAAGTGCACCCGTGTCATGCAGTGCCCACAGAACTGGAGTTACGGACAGTTGTTAGCTGCCATGTGGGTGCTGGGATTTGAACCTGGGTTTTCTACAAGAACAGCCAATTGTTCTTAACCTCTGAGCCAACTCTGCAGCTCCAAGAACCAATATTCTTTAAATGTGAATTCAGTATTGTAGAGGAGAAATTGTTTGCCGGGTGGAGGGAAAGTTGGAGAAAGTGTGCAGTTAGTCTTCAAATTTATTCTCCTCTTGCTTCATATTCTTTGGCCCAGGCTCTAAACTTGACAAGAAGTTCTGGCAGTTGTGACTTCCTTCATACCTTTTTGTTTCCAGGAACGTTTTAACATTCTATATATGCTGGTTTGCAGGGCATTTGTCTTACTGGCTCATTTACCTCCTGACCAACACCATACAGCTGGTGGTACATTAGAACATACCTTAGAAAAATTTCCATTTCTGAGCAAATTCTTTTTTGAAAAAATTTTTTTATTACTTTTATTTTATGTGTATGAATGTACTGCCTGCATGTAGGTAGGTGCACCCATGTCATGCAGTACCTACAGAGGTCAGAAGAGGGTGTTGGATCTCCTGGTACTAGAATTACAGATGGTTGTTAGCTGCCATGTGGGTGCTGGGAGTTGAACACAGGTCCTCTGCAAGAATAGCCAATGCTCTTGAAAATTCTTATATTCTCAAAATGACAAAAGAATGCTTAAAAACAACCTATCTATTTATAGAAAGGCATATAGTACTTGAGACTGGCAAAGGTCCTGAAAATCTGATATGTGATCAACTTTTAGGGGTAGGTTACTAGTAAGGCATTACTAGTAAATCTTCCTATGCAAGCAGTATCTTTTATTTATTTATTTTTGTTTTTTTTTTAAATCATGAGTTTATTAAATACTTTTTCCTAG
The DNA here is from genome assembly GCF_000622305.1 of Nannospalax galili. Taxonomy (NCBI): domain Eukaryota; kingdom Metazoa; phylum Chordata; class Mammalia; order Rodentia; family Spalacidae; genus Nannospalax; species Nannospalax galili. The sequence goes on from NW_008333501.1 coordinate 1,238,241, forward strand.
TTTCTTTGTGTCCAAAAAAGCTCTCCATATATTATTACATTTGGTCTCAGACTATTTTTTATGTACGTTTATTGAGCTTTTAAAATTTCATATAACATTTCCCACTCAAATCCAGAACCCCTCCACCATACATGCCTCCCCCACCCACCCCCCTGAACCCTATGTACTCTGTCATACATGCTGAGTCCTATTCATTCAGGTGTTTGTAACCAAACTGAAGTCTAGTCAGTTCATCCAGTGGTTGTATGTAAGTCATACTCTCCCTCACCCAGCAGCAATCAGTCTCAAGTAGGTCTCAATCTAGTGCTGGCCAGCCCCTTATTTCTCAATTTCCCTTTGGGCCCTTGTTTAATCCAGTGTCTTTTAAATCTCAGATGGGTGTTATTACATGGACTGCAGTATGAAAAACACTTTTGACTCATTGTTTACCTATGTCTTTGTTGTAACTTGATTATTCTTATTTTTCCAAAACATGCAAAACCTTTTTACTATGGCAATTTTTTCTAATATATTCTTTTTTTAAGGAAAAGTAGTTAAAATCTATGAATGTGAAATATTTTGGAGTGTTCTTTTGTGGGAAATGTAAAATTTTCAGTTATATTTTATTGAGGAGAGTTTAAAGGCTTATTTTATATACAATTTCTAGGATAATCCTATTGGCAATTGGGATGGAAGATTTGATGGAGTACAGCTTTGTAGTTTTGCAAGTGTTGAAAGCACAATTCTCTTGCACATCAATGATATCATTCCAGGTATGTTTTCTCTATGTTCATAAGACAGTTTCTAACATATGTTTTGTTATGAGAATGGAAATATATAATTCAAGATGCATCTTCTAAAATTGACTTATATATTGTAGAATTGTTTTTAAGACGGGTCTTAATCTCCATTTTGATGATTAAGCAACAACAACAACAAACAAACAAGCCTGTGGCTCAAATCAGGCTGAGATTGCCTATGACGAATGTGTGGCAGAGCCAGAGCTCACTTCCAGCTCCATCTATTGTCAAGCTGTATTCTTTTCAGTACCCTACCAAACCTCAAATCCTATGTGTTCTTTCAGTGTGAAAACCCACATAAACTGTACTTCTTAGTCTCACATACTGGGGAATATTGTTTCCATGGAAATATATTTTGTCTTTGATTCTATAAAAGATTAATTTTTGCTGTAGCAAGGATCACAAGTGAGCAGGCAAACTAAATTATTTTTTCCCTTCTGGTGTTTTTCCGTTATTGTTAATTTTGACACAAAATGGATTTGAGGGTTTTTTTTTTTTCCACAGGTCATTTTAGGTTCTCAGTTTTTTGTTTTGTAGAAATGAAAGATGATGGCGGCTTCTTGCCTGCACTCTGTGCCCTTCCTGTTTCCCTCTTTGTATCAAGTCATACGTAATTGTTTTGTAGCTTGAAAATGTTTCCTACTCAGCTTTTAGCAAGAGGCATGAGACTCATATGAGAGCCTTATTTTAATTTTGTTTTGGAAAAGTCTTGCATATTTTGCTTTTGATTTCTTTTTAAACATGTAATATTTGTATTACTTTGAGAATTTCATACATGTACACAATATATTTTGATCATATCCACTCACTCTTCCTCCCCCTAGTTCCTCCTGGATCACCCTCTAACCTCCATCCCCTTTCCCAACTTTATGTCCTTTTTTTTTTTTTTCGTACCAGACTAAGTCCAATTTGTGGTCCCCATTGCTTTTGATTTCTTTGAAGATTTCTTTAAAGATTTCTAAAATTCAAATTTCCTCTATTTGGCTATTTGCCTCCTTTTGGAAACAAATGGTTTATAGTCAAAGAAAAGCATAAATGGTGTTTTATATTTTATTTAGTGATACTCACTTTGTCATGCTTGTTTACTGAGATAACACAATTTAGGATTTTGTGAATTGAAATACATTTTAATGTTATAATGAATGCTTATTGTTTCAAAATCAATAAAATATTCATTCAGATAGTAGCAAACCCTCACATAAAATGTTGGAATATTTTTTATTGAATTTTTGCGATTTTCACACACTATAGTTTGATGGTAGTTAGATCTCCTCCCCTTCCCACACCTCCCACCAGATGTTGGAATATGTAGGAAGCAAAGCAGTTAAAAGTTCTTGGGATGTGAATGTAGCTCAGTGGTAGAGTGCTTGCCTATCATGGACAAGACTGTAGGTTCAAGTGCTTGCACTGAAAAATAAAGTAATAATTTGGGCCATCAAGGTGGCTCAGTGGGTAAAGGGACTTGTTGCCAAGCCTGATAACCTGAGTTGATCACTGGATCCCCCCATAGTGGAAGGAGAGAATGACTTCCTAGTTGTCCTCGGACCTCCACACTCATGCCATAGCACATGTGTATTGATGCTCATATGAGAGTGTGCACCACACACATGTACACACACTAAATAAATGTAAAAGATAAATTCTTGTGTAGAGCTTTGATTTTAGTATGTGGAGACAGATAATAAGTAAGTGGAATGTATGATCAGTTCAATGGTGATGAGTCTGGAGAATGATAAGGGGAAAGGCATTCTGGCCTGGGGTGGGGGAGTTTTTCTATCTCATATATGGTAGTTCCAGTAGACCTCTCTATAAGACATTTGAGTTCATTACATGAAGGAAACTGGGGAGTCAACACATGTTCCAGGCTCAGAACTGCAACTAGCCTGGTCAGTCTGAACAATATCAGGAGTTCCTTGTGTCTGCAAAAGATTGGGTGACAGAAAAAGTGGCATTGAAAAAATGGGGCTGCCACAGGTTGGGCCAAGAGGGCTATTGGATGTGTTCTTGACTCCTACTCTTGGAGAGATGAAACCATAGGTGGTTTAGGGGGTTTTGAGTAAAGGGTCCTTTATATTTCTGAAAAGAATGGAAGAGATGGAAGATAGAAACAAGAGTCCCCAGAAGGAGACTGGTGCAGTCATTCATTTGAGAGACGATGGTAGCTTGGACTGGGATGAACCAATGAAGTGGGTGAGGAGTGGATTTTGGATATAAAAATACTCCCAGATGGTTTGGGATTAGGATTTTAGCAAAAGGTGGGCAAAAGCAGGAAGAGCAGGAGTGTGTATGTGTCAGGGGTTGGAAATCAGAATTTTGATTTTGAATATGTTAAGACTGAACTATCAGTTTCGCTTGACTTTACATTAAGAATGCTGCTTCTCTAATAAAATGGGCAATGGTGATATTTTTCATATTTATGATTTGTTATGGAATATACCTGTAAAAGCATATGTAAACACACATCAAGAACTAGGCATGGTAGGTATGCCTTTAATTCCAGCATGTGGGAGACAGAGGCAGGCGGATCTCGGTGAGATGGAGGCCAGCCTGGTTTACATAGCAAGTTCCAGGCCAGCTGGGGCTACAGGGAGAGCCTGTCTCAAAAAAATACACAAACAAAAAGCAAACATTTGTGAATTACCATCCAGGTTAAGAAATTGGACATTGTAAGTAGAAACTATACATGGAGGAGTATCTTAGGGGTAGCCATTATTTTGATTTTTCGTTAGCAATTTCCTTGGTTTTCTTTCTTGTTTTATCATACATCTATGCCTATAACCTATATTGTTTAGCTCATGTAAACTTAGTGTAAAGAAAATTATAGACTTCTCTTTACTTGCATCCTGTATTTTGAGGTTCTCCTGTGTGGATGAGGTGACAGTTCATTTCTTGTCATTTCTTCCCAGTATGTTTCATTGTGAGAATAACTGAGGAGTCAGTGGCCTGTTTCTAGTATTAACGGATGCTTGGGTATTGGATTATTTCCAGATCTTTAACATTTGTACTGATTAAAATTTTTGCCACTCCGATGGTTTGCAGTGGCACCCAAGTGTATCTCTCTGATTATAAGTAGGGCAGGACTGCTTCCCTATGTTGGTGGAACATTTGTGTTTTCTTCTGTTAAACACATGCTACTGTCTTCTGTTTATTTTTCTGTTTATTGCTTCAGAGTCCTCTATTTTTAAATTTTTCATAAAATATTTAACATTTTTTGTGAAATTTCAAATGCACAGAAAAGTTGAAAGAATTAAAAAATAATCAATCTGGAACATCCCTATGCCTGCCATTTAGATCCTGTATTCATCATCTTACTGTACATATATCTGTTCATCTCTCTTATTCCATGCATTAACCATTAAATACATTTCAAAATAAATTACATAAAATCATTTTCTTCTAAATTCAGCATACATATAATTAACTAAAATTAAGTATTTAGGTTTTTTTTCTATTTGAGATGTTACTCATTATATCATCTGAATTTTGACTAGTGTGCACCCATCTTGTTTCCATGTTTTACCCTTGTATTTCAGTTACCCCTCATACATTCTTTGCCTCCTACTGGTAGTTATTTTATTAGTTTCTAGATATCTTTTCCAGAGATTCTTTATATACTTTATATAGTATAAGTATATATACTTACCCTCCATTTTAATAAAAAAGCGTGGTAGATACACTATTCTTGCCTTACTTAGCTTTTCATGTCTTGTAGCTCTCTATCTGAATAGAGAGGTTTTTATTTATTTACTTACATTTATTTAGTTATTTGGAGTGTGTGTGTGTGTGTGTGTGTGTGTGTGTGTGTGTGTGTGTGTGTGTTCTGTGTATGTCTGTATGGTCACACATGGCCCAGTGCACTTGTAGAGGTTAGAGGACAACTTGTGGGAGTTGGTTCTCTCCTTCCAGGAATGTGGGTTTTGGGGATTGAAGTCAGGTTGTCAGCCTTGGTGGTAGGTTCCTTTACTTGCTGAACAATTTTGCTGACTTTCAGATTGTTTTCTTTTTTAAAAAATATTTGTGTTGTGTATATGTGTTTGTGTGTATGTGTGTGTTGTATATGTTTGTGCACTGTGTCTATCAGTATGTGCACTCGTGTATACATGTGGAGGCTAGAGGCCAACATCCATTGTCTTCCTCAATTGTTCTCCACCTTAGTGTTTGAGACAGGGTCTCTGACTGAACCTGGAGCTCCTAATTTGGCTAGACTGGCTGGCCGGCAAACCCCTGGGATCTTCTTGTCTCCGCTTCCCTGTGCTGGGGTTACAGGTACACTGTGACATCTGACTTTGTACCTAGGTGCTGGGAATCTGAACTCAGGCCCTCATGCTTGCACAGGAAGCCCCTTATATACTGAACCATCTCCTCAGTCCCAAGAGTTCTTAATTATAGTGTGTCATTTTCATTATACAGGACACCATCATTTATTAAATAGTACTGACAGATAGTCGAGTGGCTTCCTTGTACTACCCTAAATAATGCTATAGTAGCCTTGTGCACAATATATATTTCCCACATTTGCTAGTATAGAAATCCATAAAAGTTAGGGTGTTTGATAAAGGATTCCTGTAGGCATTTGCTGATTGCCTTCAGGAATGGAGATAACAATTTATACCAACAGAATTCAAGGGTGACTTTTAGTGCTTTACCATGAGAGTAAGTTGTTTCCTTACAATTTAAAGTTCCAGTGTTGTTTTCAGTTGCATTTCTCTGATGAGTGATGTTGAGTATCTTTCATGTGATTGAGGACAATTTTATATTTCATCTTTCTATTAATTGTCTATATATGTTTTTAAAATTTGGGATTTTTTTTCTCACTGGTTTCTTCTTTGTGTGTTAGGGTGATATAAGGTTCCTCAAACTTATTTGTAATTTTCTTTAAAAAAACCCATCTGATTAACTTCATTGGTTATTATTGTATAAAAAAATTTACCATTTTAAATGTACAATCCAGTGGCATTAAGTATATGTATTGTGTGCAACCATCACCACTGTCATTTTCATCATCCTAAGCACAAACTCTGTATCAGTTAAGAAATACCCCCTACCCCATATCCTCTGTTCTCTACTTTCTGTCTTTCTGAGTTTTCCTATTCAAAGAACTTCATATAGGTGGAGTCATGTAACCTTTGTCCTTTATAGCAGGCATGCGTCACTTAATGCCTTTTGACTTTGCAGTGGTTTTTTTTTTTTTTATTGCCATGCATGGTTTTATTTTTACGCTGTTTAATTGATCATTTGCGATTTCAATTCTGGATTTTGAGTCACTTCAAGTTTGTAAAGGAATTTACAGATTTCCTCATGTTTTATTCTAGTATTTTTGTAGTTTTATTTTTGTGAATATTTCTTCGATCCATTTTTATTTTATGTTATATAAAATTGGAACGAATCTAGTTTAGTCTTTCTTTTTTTGTTGTTTTTGGTCTTTTTGAGACAGGGTCTCACTGTAGCCCCAGCTGTCCTGGAACTCGCTATGTAGACCAGCCTGGCCTTGAACTCATAGAGATCTGCCTGCCTCTACCTCTGCCTCTGCCTCCCGAGTGCTGGGATTAAAGGCGTGTGCCACCACACCCGGCTTAATTATTTTTTATACAGGGTCTCCTGTAGCACTAGCTGGCCTGGTACTCACTATGTAGACCAGGCTGGCCTTGAACTCACAGAGATCCACCTGCCTCTGCCTCCCGAGTGCTAGGATTAAAGGCGTGTGCCACCACGCCTGGCTAGTCTTTCTTTTTATTTCACCCCAGAAAGTCCATCTTTTTTCTTGCATTCTGAGATGCCGCTTTGATCATATCAAGTTCCCATATGCAGTTTGGTTTGTTTCTGGGCTTTCTGTTCTGTCTGCCAGTGCATTGCTGCCACATACCAGCTTCTCAAATGCTATGAGGTTCTGTTATTATTTTGATTGGCATTAGAGTTAGTGTATAGAAGAATCGGAGGGAAATTGATGTTTATATTATATTGAAACATAATAAATCAGCATTGTATTTTAATTTATTTAATCTTGGTTTAGTATATTTAGTATATTACTTCTCAGCCTTTTGGTTAAGATCAAGTGTAGTAAAATTATAATTTTCTCCCTGAAAGACTTGTATACATTTTGATAGATTATAAAATAATTTTTTTTCCTAGTAGTATTTTGCTGATCTATAGAAATATACTGAAAAATTTTTGGTGAATTTTTGTGAATTTCAAACAATGTGTTTTGATCATATTTAGACCCCTTCCTTTATTTGCAGTCACCCTAACTCCTGCCTGATTTCTTGTACCCACTTACACACACACACGCACACACACACACACACACACACACACACACACACACACACGTGTGCCTATTGAATAAAATGTGTATCCCCAAATGCCCTTCAATGTGGGTCCATCCACTGGAGTTTGTAACCTACCCAGCATTCCCTTAAAGAAAATGGACTTTCCTTCTCCTAGCAGCTGTCAGTTGCTAATAGCTCCTCAGCTGTATTTGGGGCTTCTTAGCCAATTTGTCACTTTTATGCTGGGATTTTGTCTGGCTTGAGCTTATGTATGTCTTGCGCATACTGTAACCATTGCTGTGAGTTCATATGAGTAACTGTCCAGCTGTCTGTCTGGAAAATTCTGTTTCCCTGTGGTTATCTATCACCCCTGACTCTTACAATCTTTCTGTTCTCTCTTCTGCAATGACCCCTGAGCTTTCAGAGGCAGAGATTTGATATAAGTGTTCTATTCAGGGATGAGCACTCCATAGTCCCTTATTCTCTGCATGTTGGCCAGTTGTGGATCTCTGTTAATCACCATCTACTGCATTAGGAACTGTCTCCAGTGAGAGTTGAGAGATGCATTAATCTATGGGTATAACAATAAGTCTTTAAGAATCATTTTAATACTATCTCTATTTGGTAGAATAATAGTAGTAGGTTGTTCCCTTTGGCCTATGACCTGTCTAGCCTCAGGTTCGTAGGCCTGATATCATGTCAGGTATGGGCTCCATTTTGTGAAGCAGACCTTAAATCCAGTAAGGAAGTGGCTGGTTATTCCCATAACATTCATGCCACTATTGTCCCAGTAACTTGCAGGTTTCATAGGTGGGCAAAGTTGAAGATTACTTTTCTCTTCTAGTAACATACATAGTACTTTTCAGTGCTGTGGAGGCTAGCTAGTAGAGATGAAGCTTTGAGGTCAATACCAGCTTGATTTTTGTTCTACAACTCATGTATGCAGTGTCTTCAGCAATAGGATATCATCAAGTTCTGGTGGGTAACCAAGAACAGGGGCAATATCTAGTATTGTTTGAGGGTCTATGGAACCCCTGTCAACAGTTTCAAAAGAGGGAGTTCATTCATGGCATTGGGTGAATTTTTTTAAAGACAGCATTATTAGCTAGGCACAATTATTGTGTGCCTATAGTCTCAGTGCTTGACTGAGGCAAAAGAATTGCAAGTTTGAGGCCAACCTGGGACCCATAGTGAGACTCTACCTGGAAAAAAAATAGCGTTACTGAGAACTAATTGATATACTTTTTAAAAATCTCTGCTTATTTAAGTGTACAATTTGTTGAATTTTAGTGTATTTACAGATATGAAGAATCCTCAGTACCATTGGTTTTAGAACATTTTCCTTATACAGAAACCATATTTTTTAGCTATTCAAAAACCTTCATATTTATTGGTTGTAAGCAACAGCTAATCTATTTGTAGCCCCTCTCTGGGTGTGCTGAAGATTTTATGTTCTGTTTCAGAATGATACGGTTTTTGTTCATATTTATCTTGCTTTCAGTTTGATAAACATTTTGGATTTGTAAGTTTATATTTTCCAACAAATTTGAAAAAATTGTAACCATTGTTTCATTCCAGGGATCCTTCTGTCTACCTCCCCAGTTCTGGGATTGTAGGCTTGCAGTGTCACTGCCTGTTTTTTTGCATGGGTACTGGAGATCTGAACTCAGGTCCTTATGCTTTTGCAGCAAGCCCTTTCCCAACTGAGTCCATCTCGCCAGCCCATATGTTACAATTTTTGATGTTATCCCTCAAGTCCTTGTAGCACTGTTTTTTTTCAAACGCCCTTCTTTCTATCCTTCAGATAATTTCTGTTGCTTTATCTTCAGTTATACTGATTCTTCCCTCACTGTGTTGTATAACTAATCTATCTTAGAACATTTCTCTTGCTATGACAAAATACCTGAGGCTGAATGTCTTATGAAGAAAAGAGGTGGCCAGATGTGGTGGTGCATGCCTGTAATCCTAGCACTTGAGAGGCAGAGGCAGGCACATCTCTGTGAGTCCAATGTCAGACTGGTTTACATGGCAAGTTTCAGGCCAACTAGGGCTACACGGTAAGATCCTGTCACAAAAGAAAGAAAGAAAAAAGGAAAGAGGTTTATTTAACTCTGTTTTTGAGACTGGAAGTACAAGATGGAGTGGCCCTGTTGGTTTGGTTTCTGGGGAGGGTCTCATCAGAATCTCATGGGGAAGGGTCAGTCTTGTTTTTTTTGTTTTTTATTTGGTTGTCCATAGCTGGTTTCTCTGATGAGAATCCACTTTATGAAACCAGCATTAATCATGTCGAGGGTGATGCCCCCAGTGATCTAATTACCATCTGATATGCCTTACCTCTTGTGCTACACATTAAGGACCAAACTTCCAGCCTTTGGGGGACATACTCAAGTCATATCCTTATAACATTATCCAAATGAATTCTTTTTTTCAGATAATGTACTTTTTTATTACTTTTTTATTAATCCAAAGAAAGACAATTTTTAACACATTTTTCCAGAAATAACTCGAAGCACATGACATAAAAATATATATACAGTGAAGTTTAAGGGGGGGAAACTAGGAATAAGAAATCAAAGACCAAAGGATTTGGTAACATGGGGTCAACTGTGGAGGACTAATGAAGGTTTCCGTTAGCTCTGTTCTTTTCAGACACTGTGTAAGTTAAACATTTTTTGACTGATTTTTTTATTTTATATGTATGAGTGTTCTGCCTGCATATATTTAAGCATACCCTTCTGGTGCGGTGCCTGTGGAGGCCAGAAAAGGGGTGTTAGATCCCCTGGAGGTTGTTAGCTGTTATGTGGGTACTGGGAACTGAACTCAGGTCCTCTGGAAGAGCAGCTAAGTCATCTCTCCAGTCCCTATCTTTAAATTTTTCAAGGATTAAAAAAAAAATTGAGATATGGTCTTATGTAGCCCAGGCTGGCCTTGAACTTGAGCTTGCTATATAGCTGAGGATGACCTTGAACTTCTTTCTGCCTCCATCTCCTGAGTGCTGCAGTTGTGGGCATGTGCCATCACACCTGGACTTAATGTGGTGCTGAGGCCTGAAGTTAGGGTTTTGTGCATGCTAGGCAAACGCCAGACTAACTGAGCTGCATCTCCAGGCCCTGGTTCTTTTTAAAATCATTTTTATTTCTTCCATTAGAGATTTCCTTTCTTTTTCTTTTCTCTGAGTATATTCTCCTTTAAGTTCTTGTATGCAGTTATAATTGCTGCTCTACAAATCCAAATCCTAATTCCAATAGTGTCATCATCTATGGCTTGATAGCCATTGTGACTTTTTTTTTTTTTTTTTTTTTTTTTGAGGCAGCGTCTCCCTGTAGCCCCAGCTGACCTGGAACTCACTATGTGGACCAAGCTGGCCTTGAACTCACAGAGATCCACCTGCCTCTGCCTTCTGAGTGCTGGGAGATTAAAGGCGTGTGCCACCATGCATGGCCTGTAACTTTTTTCTTTTGAGAGTAGGTTACACATACCTTTTCTTTTGCATGTTGAACCATTTTGGATTATCTCTATGCTATTCCTTCCTTCCAATTTTGAATCCTTTAATAATCTGTCTGCTTTTTTTGAAACTCAGTAGTGCTTGCAGATAGTTTTTCATATTTTGTCAAAGTTTATATCTGTTTTCTATAGGAGAAAAAGTCTGGTAGGAGTTTACTCTTAACGTAACAATTATATTTTATAACTGTTACATACTATACATTTTGGAATAAGGAGATGTCTATTGAAGAAAAGCCTAGGGACGTCTCCCTCCCTCCCCACATCCTCCCCCCCTCCTTCCTCCCCCCCTCGTCCCTCCCTCCATATTAGCACAAAACCTATATAAGAAGAGGGTCCTTCTAAGTCTAGACCAGTAGTTTTTAACTTGGGATGATTTTGTCCCCAGGGGTCTGAAGACATTTTTGATGACCATATCATAAGACGAGACACTATAGGTACTTTATGGGTAGAGACCAAAGATGCTACTAAACATCCCAGAGGGCTCAGGGTAGCCCCACACAGCAAAGGAATTATCTGGCCCCAGATGTCAGTAGAGCTGAGTTGAAAGGCACTGTCCTTTGCTAACTTCCTAGATGACTACGAGGAAGACATTTTTTTCTTTTATTATTTATAAATTCTTGCAGCTGCAACTAATTCTAGATAATAATGATTCTCATGTCCTTAAGTGAAATTTTGCTACAGGTAGCAAGTAAAATATGTTTGGGACTTGACTTTTTAAAGTTTTAATTTTTTTGGTCAGGGGAGAGAAGGGGATGTCTAAATGGTGCTTTTGAAAACTTAAAACTTGTAACACTTTAGAGTGAATACAACTATCATTTTCATCTACCTTAGTTGCATTGATTTAAAATTTACATTTTATAGCTAAAGTTGTGAGGTTGGAGAAATCATTAGTTTAGTATCATTTAAGGAAAAAACTAGCTGAGCTGTGAAGTTTGCTTACGTATAATTATTTTTTTGCAATCTATAGAAACAAGATCTGAAGTGCCACATCGTCCCCAACTTTATAGCTGTCCATTTCTCTATATTTCTCTGTTCTTTATCCCCCATATATATTTTTTCTGTTTAAATGTTGGTAGAGAATTAAAATAGTAAAATCAGTTTCATGGCTTTCTTGGGAGCCCTTGTCAAGAAATAACTGTGGTCCTCCAGTTGCTTGGCTTTCACTGCCATGATTGCTGGCTCAGGGTGGTGATGAGAAAGGAAAAGGATGCTTTTATCCCTCTTTCTTTTAAAGTTATTGATGTTAATAAACCTTGCATAGCAGATAATTAAGAATGTTACTAGCTTTTATTATAGAGCACACAAATTATAATTATTTGCCAACGAGATAAAGCATGCAAATAGACTTTTAAAAATTAAAGTTGTTTAGATGGAAAGTTAATTTAGTCATTTGAATGAGCCTTCACCTATATTTTGCATCATCATTAACAGCCTTTTCTTGAGGAGAAAAGATATCAGAATGTCTCCTTTAGTTCCTTAGTTGTTTCTCTCTCTCTCTCTCTCTCTCTCTCTCTCTCTCTCTCTCTTTCCTTGTTCAATTACCTTCATTTGTGGGACATAATTAACATTTCCAGCATTTAAGAAGGATTCTTTCTGGAGCAACTAGTAGCTGGATATGCTTAAACCCTTTCTGCCCCTTTTTCTGCCCTGTTTCCTGAGCCTTGGAAGGGGCAATTTAGATGTTGCATTTATGTCTTGGGCATTCAGCAGTCATTTAGTCTTAGTGTTCTGACCACTGTAAAAGGAAGCATCTCTGACCAAAGCTGACATTATTCTGTGGGCATAAACATAAGTTATTTATAACACAATTTGTCAGTCACACCATGTTTATTTAAAAAACAGCAGCAATAGCTTCCCTACTAGGGCTTAAAACCGCCCTAGCCATGGGCCTTTTACTGGTTTTATAGTACCAGCTGAGTTCCCTCCAGTGGATTGAGCCCCAGATCCAATCAGAAGGCTGTTGGGTATCCCGACAACAGACTTGCCACTACTTTGCCAATGGTCTCATCTTGCCTGGTCAGTCAGTATTGTTGAATACGGGGTCCACAGCAGAGTAAGACTGTCGATGACAATTCTCCCCCAGCTGCACAAGTACCTCCTGCACTGTGAGGGATAGCTAACACAAAGAAGCTTCTAGCCCAGTTCCAGCTTGATTTCTCCATGTCCTGTGACTAAAGCATGTGGTATCTTAAGTAAAAGGCCTTACCATCTACATCTGGTGGGCAACCAACGGCAATGGCAATTGCCTGTATTGCTTTGGGGGCTGTAGGGGCTTTCCTGACCAATCACTCATAGGATGGTAGCACACACTTGGTTCAGGGATTTTCATTTATGGCTTCTGGGTGAAACGTTCTCCACCTACAGGGTATCTCTGTTCTGCCCTGTAAACTTTGAAAGAAATTGCTACCCTGTTTAACAGAGTGATTCTACTATTTCCTATGACCATTGGCTATATATGAATGATCTGGTCCTCCCACAGTCTCACTGCCATAGCTAGTTTTCATGTTAGCCGTTCTGAGAGATGGGTGGTCATGGTTTATTGCAATTTTAATTTGTGTTTTGCTGATCGTGATGATATTGCACATTTTTCTGTGATTTTGCTCTATGCTTATATTCTTCAGTAAAATATATTCTCATCTGTTTTGTCTAGGTTCTAATAAATTGTTTGCTCATTTTTCTTGAGTTGTGAGATTTTTTTACATATATATTCTAGGCACCAGCCCTTTGTTGAATATAATTTGCAAATATTTGTTCCTAGTTGGTGGCTTGTCTTGTCACACTCATCATACGGCCTTTCACTTTTGGGGTCACGTCCAATAACTGTTACCTAGTTCTGCATTTGGAGATTTTTTCATAGCTTCAAAAATGAAATAAAATTCATGTACCAATATATTCACTCCATTAGAAGATATGATTAAGTGATGTTAAATTAATTTAAAATGTTGTGCATCTATTACCATTATCTAGATCAAGGGCTTTTTTTTAACATCCCAGATAACCTACTGACCCTGTTAACCTACTTCCTGTAGCACTTCTCTCCAGGTGTTGGCAATCACCAACCTGCTTTCTGTCTTTCCAAGTTTGCCTGTTCTGGAGTGTTATCTGTAGAGGCATACTTCTGGTCATGTGAGACAGACCCTGAAGGAAAGATGGTTTAAAATGCTAGTTTTCAGTATGCAACTCTGATGTTAGCTGTAAGGTCCCATATAGGTATGATTTTTTTTTTACCTAAAATATTCTAATTTTTTAAAACCTAAAATATTCTAATCATTCATTCAACCTTATGGACATTTTTGGATAGTTGCTATGTGTGGCATGCCTGGCACCAGATTTTATAATACCCTCATTTTACTCAAGTGAACTTCTATTTTCATCACGTTTTTTTTTTTTTTGTGTGTGTGTGTGTGTGTGTGTGTGTGTGAATGCTAAGTTTCATTTGGATCTGATTGATGCCTTGTAACTGGTGATGTTAAGCAATTTAAATAATTCCTGTCAATTTAATGGCCATTCAAATTTATAGACATTTCCCTTGGTTCAAATAATAACTTGTTTACTTGTATGTTATGATTTTCAGTTCAAGAATCTCCAAAACACATTGTTTTTCTGACTGAATCAACAAGAATAATGAATGTCACTAATTTCATTTTTTAATACAGTCCTGCTATGTGCATATATTATATATACTTGAGATCTGGTTTCATTTGCTCAGCACAGTGTTCATGTTGTTGTGTATAACATCACTTCCCTCCTTTTTATTGCTGTGTAGTACTACATTGAATTAATAGGCTATATTTATAGTGAATTCTAGAAATTATTCCTTAGAAGCTTTTTGTTTTCTTGTGATGGAGGGGTTGAACCCAGGGCCTTCAGCATGCTAAGCAAGTACTGTGCTCTCAGCAATTTTATATATCCCACAAATGTATCCCAATTTGTTTATTCTTCTGTAGAATGGATTGTTTTCAGCTTTTAGTTTTTATGAATAGAGTTGCTGTGTGTCTATTTGTACATGGTATTTGTTGGACATGTCTGTTATCTCCTTTAATACCTTAAATCACAATCATTTCAATCTTGTAAAATTGTTAAATTTATTCCTCATCTTTGTACTATGTCATATTTACTTTTTTCTAAATGGGTTCCTCTTCAAATTTAAGTCAGATATTTACACCCCCTAAAGCCTTCAGGAGAAGGCAACCTCAGTTTCCACATTCCTGGTGTTTGCAGACCTCCTCCGGCATCACCAGCAGAGCTGGAATCATCTTGTCCACTTGATCCTAGACACTGCTTGACAGCTTACAAAAGGAAGACCCTTGACTGAATCTGACCCCACTTGTGTAAAATGCATATAAGTGTACATGTGAATGTCTCTTTTCAAATGGAGTTATATACACTTAATTACAGTTAATAGTGGGCATTAGTTGTCCTTAGTCAGTTTATATGCTATACTTTGGAAAGTTTTCCCAGTGACAAAGATTATTTTTCCACAATATTTGTCAGAGGTGACATTTATGGATTTCTGAATGGTAATATCACAGAAGTATTAGTAAGTAGTAGTTCTTATATTGTATCACTTGATAAAAATTATGGTTAGTATAATTTTTTATTTAAAATTCAGTATTCCATTTAATCATATTCTGAGATGTTTAAGATGCATAGGTGAATAATATGTTCCCCTCCCCTACATGGAAAAATAGATCAAACATTAATTAAGCATGTAATTAATTCAGTATGACTTCCTCTTTTATTTTAAATGGCCTTTTCTTTATGTTTAAAGTATAAAAACTTTCCTATTTTTCCTTTCTGTCCTCAAAATTCCACTGTGGGTGATACCATGTTTGCTGATACGCAGCTTTATCAGGTATGACTCCTACATGGAATGTTGCACTTTACAAATGTATTGTTGAAATTCTTGAGGGAAACCCTTTCTACACTGAGTTCTCTGTATTCATTTGATCAGTACTTTTGAGTGATAATATTACTGCGCTATGAAGTTTAGAATGGTCTTTGTATCAAAAACAAGTTTGCCAAATTTATTATATGCTTTATTATGTACTTCAAATGGTTTAGAGTGTTTTCTTTAAAAAAATTTACTACTGTCTCTGGCTTTCTGCATTATTAATCTGTGTGTAATTCTCTGTTTTTCCTGTTTATGTGTGCTTATGTACACTTTTGTGTTATCCTTAACATGCATGTGTTTTTAAAAACAAAAGCATATTCTTTAGTAGTGAGTACATTCCTAACCCTGATCTGTCTTCCTCCCAGGCTTTTATGAAGCTGTGTTTTATGAAATATATTAATATATTTAATCTATACTACTCATTAGAGTGTCACAAAAGTATGCATACATTTATTTATTTATTTATGTAGGATCTCACTGTGTACCCCTGGCTGGCCTGGAACTTGTTATGTAGATTAGGATGGCCTTGAACTCATAGAAATCCACCTGCCTCTGCCTCCAGAGTGCTGGGATTAGCGCTGGTACATAAGTTTATAAAGATTCTGTTTTTATGTGTATGAGTGCATGTATGTAAGTGTACCTGTGTTGTACAGTGCCTGAAGAGACCAAAAGAGGGATTCTGAGCCCTTGGACCTGGAGTTTCAGACAGTTGTTAGCTGCCATGAGGTGCTGGTAATTGCACCTGGGTCTTCTGAAAGAACAGCCAGTGCTCTTAACTGCTGAGTCGCCCCTCTAGCCCCCAAGATTCTGGTTTTATGCAGTAAATAAATTGTCCATCTTTGTTTATCTCAGCACCATTTATAAATACTTGAATTCAGAACACTTCATAATATATAGGGATATGCTGGGCATGCCAATCTGAAAAATGTCCCCCAAACTATAAATAGTATTTTCTTTGTAGTATTTTAAAACATTAAATAAAATTGACTGTGTCTGATTACATTTTTAAGAGGTAAAGCATTTAGCTGAATTTAGGAATATGTTTTCTTGTAGAAATTACATTTTAAGTAGTGCTGATGTTTCTTCTGAGAAATTACCTCTTTTAATAATTTTGAATAATCTTTAAAAAGAATTTGTGAACCTGTAAAAATTGAGCTTTTTTGTTGGAAAGGATTTCTTTGGTTTGTTCTGTTTTTGTTTTGTCATTAATTGCCAAACTATTTCTCTTCTATAAGAATTTACCTTTATATTTAAAAGACATGCTTACTCTTTCAGATAGCGTGACACAGGAAAGGAGACCTCCCAAACTTGCCTTTATGTCAAGAGGTGTTGGTGACAAGGGTTCATCCAGTCATACTAAACCAAAGGTTACAGGTATGGATTAGTAGGGTATTACATGAGATCTTACTTTTCCAAGCGTTAAATAAATTGTATGCTATCACGTGTTAACTTATGTATACATATATGTATATGATTTTTCTTTCAAACATTTTAAGTTTTGTGCATATGGTATTACTAAACACCCTTCACTTTTCTTCTTTTTAATCTGATGAGATGCTTACTGTGAGAACTTGTATCTTTTGGTCATCCATATCAACTGGTTTAGGAACTCCATACCTGTCGTGTTGTGTGTTATTGTAGTATGTATACTTTAGAGTGAAAATTACAGAAAATATCATGAGTGGATAGCATTATATAGGATAAATTACACTGGATGTTAGTGTGGCTCTTGCCAACTAAATGTGACACAATTAAAATAAAAAAAAATGCTAAACAAAAATTTATTTCTCTTCCAGAAGCTTTCCCTTGTCACGTGAAATATAGTTCACAGTTCTTTTCCTGTTAGTTCCTGCATACTTCATAAATTTATAGGGTGATAGTTACATAAGCTCAACAGGAGCTCATTTCAAAAATGATAAGAATTTTTGTTTTGTTTTGCTGTTTTTTGGTTTTTGAGACAGGGTCCTCAGTAGCCCTAGCTGGCCTGGAACTTGCTGTATAGATTAGGCTGTCCTTGATTTCACAGAGATCTGTCTGCCTCTGCTTCCTGAGTGCTGGGATTAAAGGTGTGTACCACTGCACCTGGCTAAGAATTTTTGTTAACTTCCTAACTCCAAGTGAGTTAGGAGGATTTCTTTCCCTCTGTGTTATTTCATGAAAAAAAAAATCAGCTTGTTTAAAAGGAAATCATATTTTAAGTGATATTTTGTGTAATATTGGGCCCTGAGACTTAGAATTAATTGCAGGATAATATAGGTAGTAATATTCTTTATGTTCACCTGTCCATGTAAGATAGTGTAAACTTGGACGGAGGGGATAATTCAATCAGTAATGAGTTTGCTGTGCAAGCATGAGGATCCGAGTTTGATCCCCAGAACCTCTCTAAAACAGTCAGGTGTGGTGGTGCATGTTTGTGACCCCAATGCTGGGGAAGTGAAGACACATGGAACCCTGGAAATGCAGGCCACTGCTAGCCAACTAGCCTAACTTAATTGGCAAGTTCCAAAGAGGAGAACCTCTCTCAAAAAAAAAAAAAAAAAAGCAAACAAGATGAATGGCTCTTGAGGAACATCTAAGGCTGTCCTCTGGCCTCCACGTGCACGTATACGCACAAGCACACATACACTTGCACACACACATATACCCATATGCATGTGCATGAAAGCACACCCCTTCCTCCCACACACAAGCTTGCTACTCTCAAATATAAAAAGCTGCAGATTTCTTGTTTTGAGATGTGGTCTTGCTATGTTTCTCATGTTGTCCTCAAACTGGTGGGATATGGTGATCCTCCTCCTGTCATAGCTTCCTGAGTAACTGGGATTATGGGTGTGTGTCACATGGAGTATTGTGTTATAGCAGGTCTGAGTTAAAGCTACATAGTGCAGACTTGTTAGCTTTAAATAAATAAAAATGTTTCTATAGGTGTTGTGGAGTCCCCACTGATCTCCACTGTGGAGTGTCTTTTTAGTTAGTACTGGGACAGTATCTGGACATATTTGTGACATAGGTATACTTTTTCTTATTTATTTTATCACTCTGTAAATCTATGAAATACGTGAAAGCTAATAGAAAAAAAGTTGTGAACTCTACCTATATCATGAGGAAGTCTTTGGAAGACAGACAAATTTTTTCTTAAGCTTAGCATTTTGAATTTAATTTGTGCCACATCTAGTAGCAAGATCCACACATAATTAATCTCCAGTATAATTTATCTTATAACAAATATATGAAAAATTGTAGTGCTTCTTTTTTTTCCAGACACAAGGCTTAGAAATAACAATTCTAAGATTTTTAAATAATAAATCTAAAAATTAAAAAATCATTATTATTTCATCTGAAATGTTGGAGAGCAAATTCAACAAGACCTTATGCATGTGCCACTTGGCTGCAGCCCCAGCCACTAAAGTTAACTTTGTGTGTGTGCTGGGATCAAATCTTGCTCCTCACACATGCTCAGTCAGCACTGTACCATTGAGCTACACTACCTAAGCCTAAACCTGAAACTTTTACATCAGTTTTTATGTAGCGTTTGAAGAGCATCTTCTTCTGAAGAAAAAATAGTCATGAATCACTTAGTAATGGCATGCATTCTGAGAAGTGCATAAGTGGGGGTTTTGTTTCTGTTTGACCATCAGAGAGTGCGCTTACATAATCCCTGATGATGTAGTTGTGTGCATCTCTAGGCTCTATAATGCTGTTGCATTTGTGCTCCTTCATTGACGGAAATATCCTTATATGGTGTATGATTGTAATAGGTTAAATTTGTGAGCCTGCGGGTTCATCAAATAAAAGTAGGGGATGTGATTTCAACATTGAGAAATAAACTATAGTACATGGAATGATTTCTAAAAGCTGTTAATATAAAATTGAGCAGGCTCTAACTTGCTTCTTTTCTCCTCCAGTATTGAACAAATCATTGCCAAAGTTTTAGAAGCTGAAGACAAAAAAAATAAAATATATTGGTTGTATACATCTAATTAATTTTATGAACGCTTGCAAATACCATATGCATATTAATTTCTATTATTTATAAAATCCCTTTTATACCAT
Organism: Nannospalax galili; assembly: GCF_000622305.1. Classification (NCBI taxonomy): domain Eukaryota; kingdom Metazoa; phylum Chordata; class Mammalia; order Rodentia; family Spalacidae; genus Nannospalax; species Nannospalax galili. The sequence continues at coordinate 1,257,737 of NW_008333501.1, forward strand.
ATTGACTATTTTTTAAAGGAACTTTTCTTGTTCCATAGGCTCTACCTCAGACCCTGGAAGTAGAAACAGATCTGAATTATTTTATACCTTAAATGGGTCATCTGTTGACTCACAACCACAATCCAAATCAAAAAATACATGGTACATTGATGAAGGTAATCTATAATTTTAGTGTGTTTTTTTAGTTAGTGATTCTCTCCATTTAATGTGTAAGGGGAAATGTTTTTTCATTAATATTTCCAATTTTTGGAAACAGTCAATAGACCATTACTGATGCTGTACTACTTATTTAGATTAATAAAGCATTTAAAATGTGTTAGGCTGCTTTTATCTCTTAACTGATCTACTTAGGATAGCCGTTTTGTAGAAATGCAGTGAATCATTTAAAGGCTTCCCTGTCTGATTCCCTCTAAAACACTCTACCTTCCCTTGTTTCTGAGACATCATTTTCTTCTGGTACACTCATTGTCTTTATCTGTTCATCAGATGTTTACTGAGGCATTCTCTGAAACTACAGTGGTGAGAAAAGACAGACATAGCCCTTGCCCTGTTCAAATTCACAGTCAGATAGTTAAGATAGAAATTACTGAGACACAGGCAACTATGGAATACAGTGGTGACGTATGCTGCAATGGGACAGTGCCGGGAGGCACACTGGAGTGCTGTTTGCTTGGGTCACAGGGCAGTTCACATTGCCAGGGAACTGGTAGATAGTGCAGTGAAGAGGAAGTGTATAACAGCTGACTAGGTTGAAGGAACAGCATATGTAAAGATCTCCAAGAAGAACGAAACCTAGTATTTGCCAAGGACTAGAAAGAGCCAGTGGAGAAAGGGAAGCAGCCAATAGGGCCAGGCCTCATGCAGCCTGGTTACACCCCACTGAGAGGAAATGGAGAGTCACTGAAAGCTCTTCAGCAAAGAATAGCATAACCAGGTTTGCCTTTTGGAAAGACCATTCTGGTACAGAGCAGACAGCAGATTGAAGTGAAGATAAACAAGAACGAGGCTCGGTAACTGATTGTAACATCTGAGACAAAACTTGGGGAAGAGATAGAAGCAGACCGATAGAAGAGATACTGGCATGGACTAAAAGGAGTTACAGATAGATTAAACATAAAAGTTGAGGAAGAAAGGCATGCTTGTGGCGAGCCTTGGTTTTCTGGATAATGTACTTAGATGGTAGGAGGAATGTGATGATATTGATTTTGAATATGTTTAGTTAGAAGGGCCTTTAAAACCTCCCAGAAGTGAATCATCACATAGGCTGTTGACTGTACAGGTTTAGAGCTTAGAAGGGAGGTAAATAAGAGCTGGAAATAAATTCTCAGGCTGTCTTCACACAGGAGGATTGAAGACCACAAAAAACCCATCTGATATAGTTGTCCAGAAGTCACCGATGACCTGTCAGTTCTGTCATGGGAAGAATTTTATCAGAGGCTAGATTGGCATGTGCTGGGGATGTGGAATGAAGCAATGGAGATATGACTAGAGGCTTGGATCCCCTGCCCTGCCTTGTGCTTATGGCTGATTGCCTAGATATCCTTCCTTTTCCTCCAGTTTCACAGGCTGGTTTACTACTGTTCATCTTGGCTTATTGTTGATCATGTCTTAAATCTTAGCTGTTTAGTTTATCAAGAAGCCTTCCCTTTTCTCTCCCATTTCTCTCCAATTAGGTTAAATGTCCTTGAAGTGGTTTTGGTTACTTGCCTGTCTCCGCTGCAAGTTCCTAGTTGCTCAGAACAGTGCTTGATGTTCAGTAGGTTTAGTAAACTAAATGAAAACATGAACTTGTAGTACTGTTAGCTTCTATTAGCCTCTATAACAACTGTCACATTTGTTCAGTTATAGACTAAAATAAACCTACTAGTAGAACAGTAAAAATCTGCTGTTGGATAAATTGGGTTATATACTTATGCAGAAAATGACTTGAGTGACCATTCGTTGGTTCTGACTTTACATCTCATTTCTGAACTGACTGGGGTTTGTGAGCAGAGGCAACATGGGTTGCCTTCCAGAAGAACTCACCTTTGTCTCACAGCAGGAGGTAGGTCTAAGTGGTGTTCCTTTAGGAGGCCCTGTCTCCTGGTAGGCTGCTTTTGTTAGGATTTGCTCTGTATTAACCAATTTTCAGCTCTCTAACTTCTGGGGAATGCCTGGCAGGATTTTGGGCTCTCCTAATACAGCTGGTTTCTGGATATGCACAAGGCCCATCCAGGGCTGCTGTGAAGAGGCCTGCTCTTGCCCTGTCATTCCCAACAGCTTTGCAAATGCTTGCCAAGGTAATGTGGATTCTTGAAATTTATGGTATAATTTCATCTCTCTTGTTCTTGATACAGGTTCTGTGCTGTACTAGACTTTTTCTAACTTCTCGAGTCTACCAGAATCTGATTCATTGTTCAATAATTTCATGAAATAATATTGATTCTAAAAGGCATACCTGGAATGTTGGGCATGGTGGTGCACACTTGTAATCTCAGCACTTGGGAGGTGGCAGCAGGAATATCAGGAATTCAAGGCTAGTCTCAGCTATATAACAAGTTTGAGGATAACCTGGGCTACATGAGACCCTCAAAAAGAAAAAAGGATCTACATGGAACATATACAATAATGAAATTCATTTGAAACGAATCATCCTTCTTAAATCAGAAAATAGAAGTACTAGAAGTTAGTTATAAAAGACTATTATCATATAGTTAGTTTTACTCTTAGGTTTATAAAGCTTTTCTCTATAATATTTGATTCATTTCAAATAATTTTTGTATATTTCATACAGAAAATCATCTTTATACCCCCTTCCCCTTTGGAACCCTCCCATAGCCCCCACTGAAGTTCATACCTTCTGTCATTTGTATTAAGACCTACCATGTAAAGTTAGTGTCCCCAGATGTCCCTCAGTGGAAATTCATCTACTGGGATCTAGTTAGTCTATCTCAAGTCCCTCCCTTTAAGAAGATCAGCTCATTCTTACCCAGCAGTAATCAGCTGCCAATAATTCTTAGACTAAGATTGGGGCCTGCTGTTCATTTCCACAGTTCTGTGCTGGGGTTTGTCTGCCTAAGTTTGCATAGGCCTTGTGTATGTTGACACCATTGCTGTAGGTTTGTATGAGAAGAGTCCCAGGAGCCTATAGGTCTATTTCTGTATGGTCATGCACCTCCTCCCTGGCTCTTACACTCTTTCCACCCCCTCTTCCTCAGTGATCCCTGAGTCTTGGATGGGTGGATTTTAATATAGAGGTCTTGTCCAAGGACCCACACTCTGCAGACTCTTATTCTCGTGTTTTGGCCATTTGTGACCTTTTGTGTTCCTGGCCCTCTGTTGCATGAGGGAGCTTCATTGATGAGAATTTAAAGATGAATTGGTGTTCTCCTCATCCCTTGTTCTATGTTCTGTGAGCCTTAGGTGCACAGGTTGTATCCTAGATGTGCTGCTTAGGCTTGGGCAATTCACAGGCACTCTCTATGTGTGACCAGTTGTGGAACTCCGTAACTCTCTGTCTCTTGAAAAAGAAGCTTCTTTGATGGGTGGTGACTAGGATACTTGTCTATAGATTTAAGGATCCATATTACATTTGTCTAGGAATGTGACAGCCTTGGAGTTTTCTCTAAGATCTGTGACTTCTCCAGCTATGTGTATTTGGCTAGGTTTGTAGTACCACACATGAGTTTCCTCCCATTGGAGCTTTAAGTCCAATTAAGTAGCTGTTGATTACCCCCAAGATGGAAGTGCCACTACTGCACCAATGTCATTTGCTGAGCTGGTCATTGATGTGATTTTTTAGACCTTGAAGCTGGGGTTGGACCATCTATTGATGTTCTCCTTAGCAGCTTGCATAGTGTTCTCCAAAGCTATGTTAGCCAGCTTTCAGGGGAAGCGGCTTCCAGGTAGTTCAAGCTCTATTGCTCCAGATCCTGTGTCTAAAGTATGTCCTCTCTTCAGCAATAGGGTCTTACTATCAAGTTCTGAGAGGTAATCAAGGATTGTGGCAATAGCCTGTGTAATTTTGGGAGTCTTTCAGACTACCTTGGCCAACAACTCAAAGGAAAGTTTCCCCTGTTTGACACTGTTTCTTGTTATGTAACCTTCAGCTATACTCACAGACTCATGCAGAGATACTGTATATACAGTTTTTCAGTAGGTTTTTGAACTAATATGATTCCCTCTTTTTTTTTTTGTACTAGCTAGGCACTATTTATGTCTCCTGTTTCTCTCCCTGTCTTATCCTCTCTTCCTGCCCTCCTAATTTAAAGTGTCCCCATTTTCCCCATTTCTCCCTTGATGATTTCTATCTGCTATGGTCCCACCTCTCTTGAGCTCCTTCTTCCTCTTTGTTCCCATAGTTCTTTGTATAGCGTGTGTGTGTGTGTGTGTGTGTGTGTGTGTGTGTGTTTCTTGTGTTAGTGGCTATCCAAGTACTGTGGATTCACCCATGGAAAAGGTTAACAAAATTGCTGCTCTTAGGAAACTTACACTCAAGTTTTGTTTATATGATTAATCATAAGTGTGTAAACAGATAAGGTAGTAGGGGGTTGCGTCATGTGGTGAAGGAAATGAATACAAAATACAACTCTGAAAGCTACCATAAGTTGTATGGAAAGGTTCTGAGGAAAGGGTGTGTGGGTTGAGAGCTGCATGATGGTAATGAACTGACTTGCTAGTGAGGATTCAGCAGTTAAGTGCACTTGCTGCTCAGTCATGAGGACCAAACTTCTAATTCCATCACCCACATCTGGTGGCTTGTAAACACCTATAACTCCAGCTTCAAGGAATTGAATGTCCTCTTCTGGCCTCTGTGAGCACCTGTTGTGCATACATTCAGACACATATACATAAGCATCAACACAAATAAAATCTTAAAGTCTTAGAACTTGACAGGATCATTTCAGGCAAAAGAGATTGAAAAGGCAAAGGTCATGTGGTAAGCAAGTACATTGAAGAAAAGGATGTAGATGCTTGCTTCAGCAGCACATGTACTAAAATTGGGATGATACAGAGATGATTAATTAGCATGGTCCCTGCACAAGGATGACTCACAGATTCATGAAGCGTTCCATAAAAAAGGATGTAGGCCATTGTGTCTACAGAGTAAGCAAGGAAAAGTCGTAGAAGATGGGTGGGGAAGACTGAACCATCCAGGACCAACCAAGCCTAGGTAACAAGTTGAGTAAACTTCATATAGAGCCAACAGAACTTGCTTTGTAGATCCATGTGTTGGGTCTGGGGGTTCAGGATTTGTGACATAAAAGAATGAGTTTTAAAATTTTTAGATTAAATCTCATTACCAAAGAATTTTAGAGGGATAAGGTATAAAAAACAGAAGGTATTCGTTTTCATTATATTCTTACTATATATATACACACACATTTTATATATATAGTATATACAGAATAGTATATATAGTATAGTATATATAGTATGTATATATACATTACTATATATAAACATTATATTCTTGTCTATCTAAA
>NW_008333501.1:1263248-1294790 GCF_000622305.1 Nannospalax galili
ATTGTGTGATTTCCTTCACTCAACATTAAGATTCATGAAAAGCTTCTGCATATAATTATAATTTATTATTTTCATTGATTTTCCATGATATAAATATACCATAATTTAATTATCTAGTTTACCAGTGGAAAGTGTTTGGAATGTTTTTGTTTCTTACTCTCATTAATAGCTTTGCTGTTAACATTCTTGCATATGTCCAGGGTATGTTACTAGGAGTGCTCTTATTGGGATCTGTGATAATAAATACACATCTTTCCTTTTTGAAATAATGCCAGACTATTTCTCAACATAGTTATACTAATTTACACACTTAGTCCATTTGGGCTACTCTAACAGTATTCCATAGACTGAGTAGCTTGTGAACATAACTTATTTTTCAGCTCTGGAGGTTTGGAAGTCTAAGACTTGATATTTTCAAGGACTCATTTCCTGATTCATACAACATCCTTCTTGACAGAAGAGCAAAGTTCTCTGAGTGACCCTGTATGTGAGGATACTCATTAGTCACATTCATGAGGGTTCCATCCTCAGATCCTAATCCCGTTCCATAGACCTCACCTTCTAATGTAATCACATTGGAGAGTAAGTTTCAACATAAGAAATTTTAGGGGAGTCTATAGCATATTGCCATGAGAATTTTATAAGAGCATCAATTAATCCTTATTCTTATGAACAGTTATTTTTCTAAGAGCTGCAATTTATTTTAGTATTGGCAATGTTTTTATTTATTTTATTGATTAAATTTATTCTTTGACCACTTTATACATGTATAGAGTATGTTCTGTTTACTTTCACCCCCTGCCTTCTCTTCCTCTCACAGCTGCCATTTTCTCTACTCCCTCCTCCCTACAGATCCTTTTTCCACATTCATGCCTTTTTGTTTTGTTTTGTGATCCACTGACTTTAACTAGGACCATCTGTATATCCACTGAGCGTGGTGGGCTCACCATGTGGCATATAACTGAAGCCAGTGACTGTCCCTTCCCCCAGAATCTGTCAGTTACCAGTAGTTCAGCAGGGAGGGGTAGGGTCCCATGAACCTCTGCCCAGTCCAAGCATGGCAACTGACAGGCCCAGTGCAGGCAACCACAGCTGCTGTGAGTTCATATTTGCCATGGCTATGTCATGATTCGAGAGTTTTCTCCTCATCTTCCCGCTCTTCTTTCTATTCCCTCATCTGCAGTGTTCCCTGAGCCTCAGAAGTGGTGGTGTCAGTGTCCTGTTTAGGGCTAAGCTCTCAACAGCCGTATTTTCTAAGCATCATGAGCAGCCACAAGTCTCTACGAAGAGAGGCTTCTCTGAGGCAGGATGAGAGTAGCATGAACACGTAACTTTTGAAATGCTATCTCATGCTGTTCATTGATTGCATTGATCTGTCTAGTAGGGAAGGCAAGGGTTTTTTACACTGATTTATTAGTTATTTGAGTTTCTTCTGTGAATTACCTTTTCAAGTCCCCCCCCCCCCCCAGTTTTCTTGGTTTAAAGCCCTTTTTCAAGTTCTAATCTTTTATGAGCAAAATGTATTGCAAATATTTTCTCCTTGTGGATCTATGACTCCTCTTAATAAACAAGTGCTTAATTTTACTGAGATCATCTTTACAATATTTTCCATAAATCTTCCATAAAATCGTAAAGAACATTCTTCTGTATTATCCTCCAGAAATTTATAGTTTGCCCATCACATTTGTTTTCATGCTGCCTGGAGCTAATTTTGTGCAGAGTATGAATAGGACTCCAGTTGGGTGAATTTTTTTTTGTTTTGTTTTGCATTTCTGGTTACTGAATTTAGGGTCTCATTATGCTAGGCCAGCACTCTACCATTGAGCTATATTCCCAGTCCCAGTACAGTGTTGTAAAGCATGTGGATTATTGATTATCTCCACACTATCAAGGTCGTTCTTTCCCCCCGAGAAGCAGTGTGTGCCTGCCAGCTGCGTCAGTCATCTTCAGGAAACAGCTTTTGATCCTTGTCTTTACTGGAGGTTTGATTTCTTGAGTTATTTTCTTTGTGTTTATTTTGGCTTCAAGCTTCTTTATTCTGTTTTGTTTCTCTTTCATTAGTTTTTGTTGTTTATTCTGTTTTTCTGGCATCCTAAGTTATATGCCGAGTTAATATATAGCTTTTATTTTTTCTAAAATAAGCTGTCCATAAATTACTTTCTAAAAGTTACTTACCTGTTTTCCAAAAATGTTCTTTATTCTTTGGTTTTTCTCTTTTTTAAATTTATTTTTAAAACTTGTTTTTTTTTCCTTTGATTCATTAGTTACTCTGAATTTGTTCATAATTTTTATGTCTGTTTATACTGATTTCTAACTTAATCATATTCTAGGTAAAGAATATGACAGTCATAGTTGCTTTTTTTTAAAAAATTTAAACAATTGGGTGCCATTTACTAAGACAAAAAAGTTTGGAGGTAGAGAAGAGAAACAAGAACATTATTTTAGAGCCATTAAATTTGCCATACCTGTGAGAATCCTAGCAGAGAGGTCTTCTGGTCAGTTAGACTAGCTCTGTGTATTAATTTTTAGTGATAAAAGGTATATTTAATGTTCTTGAATAACTTTTTCTAATTAGGAACAATTTTTCATAGTTGCAGAAGACCCTGCAAAGTCACTTACAGAGCTATCTCCAGACTTTGGACATTCGTCACCTCCACCGCAACCTCCTTCCATGAACTCCTTGTCTTCTGAGAACAGATTTCACTCTCTACCCTTCAGCTTGACAAAGATGCCCAATACCAATGGCAGCATTGCTCACAGTCCGCTGTCACTGTCAGTGCAGTCTGTGATGGGAGAGCTGAACAGTGCACCTGTCCCGGAGAGTCCGCCCTTGCCCATCTCTTCTGGTAACACACATGGTCTAGAGGTGGGCTCACTGGCTGAAGTGAAAGAGAACCCTCCTTTCTATGGAGTGATCCGTTGGATTGGCCAGCCACCAGGACTTAATGAAGTGCTAGCTGGACTGGAACTGGTAATTTAACTTGACCCTAAAACTACATGAGACTTTGTCTAGATTTTTCCCCATTGTATATTTTCTTGGGGAATCATTGTATTTTTCAAAAAAGCCATCTGTAGAGAAAAATTTTATTTCCATGCTGCCTAACTTCACCCTTTGTCACTCCTTAAGCTTCTGACTCACTTCTTCCTGATATTAGTTTATCTGTGAGCAAGGAATAAAACTTTTAGGCTAGAATATTTAGGTATTAAATAGAATGCAGGAAAGAAAGCAATTCTGTTATCAGCTTTTCTTTTTATTCCTCAGCCTCCTTCTCCCACCACAATCAGTGATGGTGATTGACTTTAAAATGAGAGATCTTTGGTAGAGGGGAAGGCTTTCCTGTTGGAGATTAGAAAAGCATATTGTGTGATGTTTCATTATCAGGAAAGGGGGAGTTTGAATCAATTTAGCTATTATTTAAATATATTTATTTCTTCAAATTTGTTTTTCATGCTGGTGATTTTAATTGAAAGGACTAGTTAAAATAATTTACCTCTTCCTAGCCTTTTATTTATTTATTCATTTTTCTGAGACAGCATTTCACTATCTAATCCTGACTACCTGGAACTCTCTGTGCATAGATCAGGCTGGCCTTGACCTCACAGAGTTCTTGGCCTTGAACTCACTCCACCTTGAACTCACTAGCCTTGAACTCATTCCACCTGTCTCTGCCTCCCGAGTGCTGGCATTAAAAGCATGTGCCACCATGCCCAGCTGCCTTTTTTTTTTCCCTTTGGTGTTAATACTTGTGGAAATGGTGCAGGGAAAGCCAGTTAACCAGGGAAGTCATATATTTTGAAAGGAAATATATCAAGTACCTCTTGGTGCGCTAAGGAGTCATTTTCTTAAATCATTAGCTGAGGGCTGAAGCTCCAGCTACTTTCTTTTTCTTGATGCCATTCTATTTAGTACAGGTTTGAAGAAGCAATTCAGAGAAAGGGGAAAGTGGAAACTTGGGTTCAGTAGTCCTGTGGCTCTGCCTTTGAGAGGTACTGTGTAATGAATACGGAAGCCTTTCTTTTTCAGGAAGATGAATGTGCAGGCTGTACAGACGGAACCTTCAAGGGTACGAGGTATTTCACCTGTGCTCTGAAGAAGGCACTGTTTGTGAAACTGAAGAGCTGCAGACCTGACTCTAGGTTTGCATCCTTGCAGCCTGTTTCCAATCAGATTGAACGGTGTAACTCTTTAGGTACTTGGACACTTTTCATTTATTTACCCATTTGGAATGACTCTATTTCATGTTGCTTTGCTTTATCTGATGGTGACAGTGTTTCAATTATTTTCCTGCCAATGTTCATGTTTCTAAGTCAGTAAAGATTGTTACTTGAGGCATAAGAAGGTTATCCTAAAAGGAGATGTTTTGAGAAAGTATTAATCAGAAAGTTTTCTTTCTTCTTCTTCTTCTTTTTTTTTTTTTTTTTTTTTTTTTTTTTTGTCTTTTTGAGACAGGGTCTCCCTGTAGCTCCAGCTGTCCTGGATTCACTCTGGAGACCAGGCTGGCCTCTAACTCACAGAGATCCGCCTGCCTTTGCCTCCTGAGTGATGGGATTAAAGGCGTGTGATCTAAAAAGGGAAAAATAGGGGGATGTTTTTCTCTTCCTTGTGACATTTCTCTTCCTTATAGACATTTATTTCCACAATAGGGAGGTAGAAATAGAAATACTGGCCATTTATTGCCATTGATTTCCCCAATATCTTAAGAATCTCAATCAGAGATACTCTATAAAGAAATCTGATAGCCTTGGGACACGAACAACTTGATAGATGGAGGACAGCTCTTTCATCACCTGTCATCATGGTCCTCATGCTGGCCCTTCCCATTTCTGAACAGTGGCGTGAAGCAGCTTGAGAGTCAGGCAGGTAAAAACAGGAAAGCTGTCTTTATGAAAAACACTTTTCTTAATGTTAAGGACTACTTCAGAGTTTTTTGTTTTCTTTTTACACTTGAAAATGAAACATTTTGGATAAATAACAAAATATCTATTTTACAGATGCTTTTTACACATGACTTAATTTTCTCAAGTGTTTTTTAAATTGTGGAGGAAGTGATGTTGAAAATGAACATTAGCATTTTTTATAATCCAAGATGACTAGTAGTTAACTAAAGGTTGAGAATTTTTGCATGAAATATCAAAATATATTTTGAATGAAGGAATGTATATGAGAATATATGCTATAATAGTTTAAAAGATTCTTTTCATTTTTCAGCATTTGGAGGCTACTTAAGTGAAGTAGTAGAAGAAAACACTCCACCAAAAATGGAAAAAGAAGGTTTAGAGATAATGATTGGAAAGAAGAAAGGGATCCAAGGTCATTACAATTCCTGCTATTTAGACTCAACCTTATTCTGGTAAGTTCAGAGTTCCTGAGTAGGAATAGAGAGTGCCCTGTGTCAGGGAGTGGTACAAGTGTGTGTGTGTGTGTGTGTGTGTGTGTGTGTGTGTGTGTGTGTGTGTGTGTGTGTGTGTATGTGTATTAAAGGAAGTGCCAGCTGCCTTTGAGGAGAGAAACTAGGTGATTGTGGGGTAAGAAAGGTCAGGAGATTTACTCATTGGAAGCTATGGAATTTTGGCTCTTGTTCCTATATCCCCATAGTTACTATAAAAATAATGCAGTGAATTATAGGTAAGAGGTATAGGGATACATGTGGAACAGATCTACTGAGGGCATCTGTGTGAATGTAGTGCCACTGCACACATGCCAAGTAATATGACTTGCAATAAGGCGTTGGCTGATGTGTGCTGCATTTGTTTTAGTGGGTGGAGATGATTGTAAAGATACTATGTTTTTAAAAATTATTTTCCATGAAATCACTATTTTCCCAAAGTGGAACAACTTACTATGATAAGAGTCATTAGGCTTTGAAGATTGAATCAAGGATCTCAGTTAAACTGAGTAGATCTGCCTGCTCTGCACCACTATGTCATGAGTTAAGTTTAACAGGAGAAGACAGAATAAAAGTGGTAGGCCATTTTTTTGGGAGAATACTTTTGTGTTGATAAAAATAAGTCTCATAGCTTTGATATAATATTCCTTAGATTTCCTGGTAAAACTCTATATTAGCCAAATGTTGTTTTCTTTGGTACCAGCAGCTTTCTGTTGTTAGTCACTCACAAGTTGTTTTAAAGAAATGTCTTTGGTAAACAGGGGAGCAAGAAATATATTGACACATGATTTCCAAATTCTTAAGCTGTCTGTGTGTAGTGTGACTTTGCTTTCTAAGCTCTCTTTCAGCTTTTGCAAACTAGTTTTCTTAAATTTTCTAGCATATTTTTAGACCTTCACACCATTGGTTTACTGTCACAGTCTCCGTGTTAGTAACCTTCACCAGGAGGGTTTCTGGGCCCTGATGACTGAAGCATGGGGCCTCTGCACTCTCTAACCATAGGGATTCTTACGTGGCTTCCATACTCCGCTTCTTTTCCTTTTCTGACTCCTTTTAGAATCTGTTTCTCAATTAATATGTTTATAACATGAGGAAAAATATTCTTTTATTTTGCAGCTTATTTGCTTTTAGCTCTGCTCTGGACACTGTGTTACTTAGACCCAAAGAAAAGAATGATGTAGAATATTATAGTGAGACTCAAGAGCTTCTAAGGACAGAGATCGTTAATCCTCTGAGAATGTAAGTAGATAAGCTGTATTATGCCTTTAGTTGCTGTTCTGTTTGCTATTTCCTTGCATAGTAACTAACTTATGCTTTGTGCTCATATAATAAGAAGTGAGTATAAATTAGTTCTTATAAAATATTTTTCAAAACTGTTAGTTTTGTACTTCTTTTGTTTACTTAATTTCTTAAGTCTGGCCAGTTTATAGAACATAGTATATTCCATGAAATGATGTAAACCATTTTGGCACTATGTATTTGTACAAGTTAGTAATTCACTCTATTAGAAACAGATAAAGTATACTTTAGTAACTTTTTTTTTTGTTTTGAGACAGGGTCTCCCTGTAGCCCCAGCTGGCCTGGAACTCACTATGTAGACCAGGCTGGCCTCAATCTCAGAGATCCTCCTGCCTCTGCCTCCAGAGTGCTAGGATTAAAGGCCTGTGCCACCATGCCTGGCAGTAACATATTTTTTTATTTAATATTTTTATTTTTATGGGTGTGAGTGTTATGCCTGCATGTATGTAGGTGCACCATGTGTGCAATCCCCACAGAGGCCAGAAGAGGGTATCAGATCCCCTGGAGTTGGAAGTTAGGGGTGATAATGTTAGTTGCCATGTGGGGGCTGGGAACTGAACCTGGGACCTCTCCAAGAGCAGCCAGTGTTCTTAACTGCTGAGCCATCTCTTCAACCCCAGTAATATGTTGGCTCCTTTACTGAGGTCAGTCTTTCTCTGTTTTCTAGTTTAAGAATTATAAATATGGTTGTTACTTATTTTTTGCCTTAGCAGGCAGTTTGTAATGGTATAAACATAGGTGACAGAAGACCATGTGGCAAAGACTTTGATATGTGATGATGCTATATGAAAACACTACATGTAGTAATCAAGAATTAATTAAGGCTATTGATGATAAAATAAATTTGGTTTGGAATACAGAGAGCAAGCTATGCAATTTAAAGTTCATATGATAAATTTTAAGTTTTGTTGGTAAAAAAAAGGACAAGAAATCAGGTGAGGGGATTATTAAGGGGGAGTTCAGATAGGGGAAAGAGTCATGAAATTCTAAAAAATTCAATAAAATATTAAAAAATAAAACTCATAACTCTAAAACTAAAAAAAATTAAATGTATTTTCCTATTTAACAATGAAAACAAAAAATAACTTGATATAAAGATTTTGACAAAAATAGCAAGATACTGGGACTGGAGAGATGGCTCAGCAGTTAAGAGCACTAGCTGCTTTTGCAGAGGACCCAGGTTCAGTTCCCAGCACCACATGGTGGCTAACAACCACCCCTAATTCCAACTCCAGGGGATTTGATGCCCTCTTCTGACCTCTGAGGGCATTGTGCAACATGAATGCATTTATATACATGTAGATACTACACTACACATTAAAAATAAAATAGCAAGATACTGAAATACAAGCATTCCAGATGACTTGCTGTTTTACATAACTCAGAAAGTAAATTATCTTACCCTTTGTTTTGGTTTTCACTTTATTTTGCCTTATCAATTTTTTTTTTTTTTTTTTGAGACAGGGTCTCCCTGTAACCCCAGCTGGCCTAGAACTCACTGTAGAGACCAGAGTGGCCTCCAGTCTCACAGAGATCCACCTGCCTCTGGGATTAAAGGCCAGCACCACCACATCTGGCTTATGCAAATTTTAAGCAAACTTTCAGATTTTTTTTCTCCATGTAAATGACACTAGAACAATACAAGTCAAATCTCAACTCTAAGGCATATTACCGCACCCCTTTTTCTAAAACACCATGAATGCATTAATAAGCATTCTGTTTGCATACTGTTGCCCAACCAGTTTAGAATCATAGTTCATCCAGTTAATTGTGCTGTCTTACCCTGTCCATACTAAGGTACTTGTTAGATGCTGGCCTGTGAGATCAAGATGTATCTTGCTAGGTGTGATATATATGCCTGTAATTCCAGTATTTGATCACTCAGGAAGCTGAGGCAAGATCACTTCTGTGAGATGAGGCACAAGCCCACAAACTTTTCCTGTCATTTCCTGTGTTTGCTACACTCATATCTGTTGTTTGGACTGAGATGCGCTTTCACTATTGAATTCTCAAAGACAGAGACAGCCTTTTTTTTTTTTTTTTCAAATCTTACTCCTTTAGGTTATAATGTAAATGGTAGGTGCACAGTGTATGCTGATTGCAAAGAGCTAATGAGTGAGTGAATAGCCAGTATAAGAAGATTGGGTGTTTCTTACTTGCCCTTCCTTAGCCCACGTTGGCCCCTAAGGTTCTTGTCTGAAGCCATTTTTGAGCTAGGATTTTGTCAGTGATTGAGTTTATTGAGTGTGTCCTGTATTCAAGGAAAGATGAAAGAAAATAGTATAAATTATGTTGACTGGTTTGATTGCGACTTTAGATTTCCAATATCTCATCAATTCCCTTTTCCATAGTCCTTAGCCTTTGGTATTAAAAGGACTTTCTTGAAATTGTATATCTTATTTTATAAAGTAATAAAATGCTTATGCTTTAATATCATAAGCATATATTTTTCACTAAGGCTTTAAAATATTTAAAAATTATATTAGTATATCATAGCTATTTTAAGGTGTTTAGTAGTGTCTAGAGCAATTCTGGTTCAGCTTTTACTTTTCAAACTTTAGTAAGAAGCATTTAATTATACTTTGCTAGTGTCAGTTAATTATTTTTTTTAATTAACAGATATGGATATGTGTGTGCCACAAAAATTATGAAACTGAGGAAAATACTTGAAAAAGTTGAGGCTGCATCAGGATTTACCTCTGAAGAAAAAGGTTGCCCTCTTAATTTATAGTACATGCATTGAAAATAACAAGAAAGCAGGTTATTTTGCAACATGCTAAATTATTTCCTGAAATGTGCCTGTATAGTTTGGGGATTTAATTTAATTTAATCACCTAAAAATGAGTGTGATGTGAGGTAATGAGATCCTTAAGAAGCTGGCTGGTTCTGCTCTTTCAGGTGGCTCTGTGGAGCATTCTTTCCTTTCTGTCCAGCAATGACATTCTGCCTTGCTCCTTGTTCTGAGTCACTCACGTTCTCCAACCTGGTCTTTCTTATTGTAAAAGGAGCTACAGAAGATCTGACTTAGGGTTACATCTGTGCTCACTGTTTCAGTCTATTCACAGCTAATGAATTTACTCAAAAATTCAACTTCTGACTTTAAATTTGTTGACTGTATACTATAACCTTGATATTTAGAGACATGATGATTACTTAAACAGCAAGGAAATGTAGGGCATATTTCAGGTTTTATTCTACTTAAACCCAATAAGAGAAAAATTATTTCACTCTGTGTGGATGATTATATTCTTTTAAAGATGATACAAAATTAAAATGTAACATTTTATCATAACCTTTACATATATTTTATAGTTTTTCTTTGTCAGGAAAGCTTCAAAACTATACTTTTAATTGAAAATGTTATAACACTGAATAAGTGACATTTAGTTCCGTGTAGAAGTGTGGCTGCTATAAAGAACAGAATGGTTTAAAATTTTTGCCTGTTTTTTATTTGATTTTTTTTTCTTTTCTCCTAGATCCAGAAGAATTCTTAAATATCTTGTTCCATGATATTCTAAGGGTTGAGCCATTGTTAAAAATAAGGTAATTCTCGAATTGTCATAGAGGCATTGGAAAGTGGACCTTTCTCTTTCCCACCTCCATCATTCAATAGGAATGAGTACCTTGCCAATGACTGCACATATTATCTGAGTTCTTAATTAAGCTATATAAGTATAAATGTAAGTTTTTACTAGTTACTGCTCTCTCTCTAATATTACACTTAACTTGAAGAATACAGGTGAACTTGTACTTTTAATCAACCTTAAAATAATAAATACTCTTAAAATTTATTTTCTTTTAAAATGGAGTATGAGTATTTTTGGAAGTTCAATTAATGAACTTTTCAAGACAATCTCATTCTAATATAATCAAAAACTATGAGAGCATTATTTTTGACTGCCCGTCACCAACAGAGCTTAGTTAGACTTCCATTTGAACCTCGACCTTTTCCTTTTCCCCGTGTTGAAGGAATCCTGTGAGATTAATGCAATATAGTTCTTAGTGAGATGTTTTTGAATGTTGGAGCTTCACAGGTGGTTTGAGTGTTCCTGAATAGTACATCATTCATCATTTTAGCTTGGGATTTTTTTTTAAAAATCTTAGTCGTGTACTATCACTTCCTTAAAAGCTCATCATTGATGAGTTCTTACCTCTGTGCCTAAGTGATGCTGTTTGAAACTAGTGTTCAAGTGATGTGTGGGAAAAGGAATGCAGGCAGGAAAGTGCCACAGCTAAAGTCTGAGAATTTCTGTGAATTCCTGTGAGATGACATGATCCATCAGGTATAACAGTTATGTATGTACCTACAAAATTATAGAGAATTATCTAAAAACTACTAGAATTACCAAATTATTTATAATTTATCCATGTAAAAATAATCATGGGCAAATTAGCAACATTTTTGTATGCCTTCAAGCATATATGAAAGGGGAATATTTTATGTTTCAGGAAAGAAAAATACTAAGTAATCAATTTTATTAAGATGGAGTTTCTAAAAATTTACCTAGAGACAGGCATGATCATGCACACCTTTAATCCCAGAACTTGGGAGCCATAGGTAGGTGGATCTTACTGGATTGGAGGCCCACTGGTCTATATAGCAAGTGCCAGGCCAGCTAGGGCTACAGAGAGACCCTGTCTCACAAAGACAAACAAAACGAAACAACAACAACAAAAAAAAACCTTATGTACAACCAAAAGGTGATTTGATTAATTAATGAGAAATAGTGTGGTTTAGGTAGGAAAATTAAATAACTTAAAGATACTATTATTTTACAAAATAATTTGCACATTAGCAAGATCTTAACCTATTTTTGAAACGCAAAATGATTTTAGAGTTTTCTACAAAATAAGGTAGTGAAAGTTTCTTTTATTTGAAAGATGAGGTCTATTATAATTTATAAAGGCAGAGCAATAGGCATTAAAATAGTATATAATTAGAAGTATTGATAAATAGAATTGAATAGCAAGCTCAGGAGTGTTTAAAGTATCTTAGAATTCAGCCTTCAGACATAAATGGGAAAGAAAAAATATCTTAATATAAGACATCTAGCAGATAGCTGTGGGAAAATGCTTAGTTTTGTTTTCTGACTTTTTAAAGAGCGGAACAAATATAAATGAACATTTATTAAAGAAAACTGAGAAAGAACTCCTGAGAGTGGGAGGGACTTCAATGAAGGAATACCCTGTTTTTACCTTTTAAAGAAATAAATTGCAGATACGTAAATTAGTTGTTTATATCCTTAAGTTTTTTTTTTTTTTTCCTAGCCTACCCATACCTAAGTGATACCAAACTCCCCAGGCTTAATATAGGTTGAATACTGCAGTGAGTCTCAGACAGGTCTGGCATTGCTCACACTAAGGTCTTGTGGAGTTTGGGATGGGCTCTGGGCAGTTCTTATATTCCAAGGAATATACCCCCGCCCCAGAAGCAACCACTGTCTAAAGACTGTTAGGTTAGTCTCCCTCCCCTAAAGTGTCATTTCTCTCTTGAACTTGCTCTCCCCCATACACCTGTTTGTTTTCTGAGAGGTCAGCTGACAGAATCAATAGAAAATTGAGTACCCTTACAAGTGAGAAGTGAGAACAGCTCAGAAGAGGTAGTAGGAAACTTTTAAATGATCAAAAAGACAAAAGAAAGACTAAGACCAATGGAGGACAAAGTAGATTTGACCAACTAAATCAAATAAGCAGGCAAAAGTCGAGGGAGGGGTCTCAGTCAAGAGGGTGCAGTGGGAGAGGAGCTTGCTCACTAGAAGCTGGAACTGAGGAAGTGGCACTAATGGAGCCCAAAAGTAAAGAGAGGGTGGGACATGGAGGGTAGATTATAACCAAGTTCCTCAAGGAGATGCTGAGAGAGCAGGAAGAAGCAGTGTTGATGAGATTTTGAGAATTTTGATAGTCTTAATTCTAAGAATAAAAATGTATGGAATTCCCAAAGAACCAAGACTAAATTACCACTCAGAGACTTACTTAAAAACCACCAACAATGATGGTAATGAGGATGACTAGCTACACGTGCAACATTAAAGAGGAAGTGAAACTAAAGCCATTATCAAGAGAGAATGTGATTGGAGGTGGGCAACATGTGGAATAATGTTAGCAGTCAAGAAGCAAAGATAAGGGGATTTCAGATTGTGTGAGTGAAACATCTGAAACATGGTCTGGCTTCTTTTTTTTTTAATGGAAGGAAAGGTTTACTTTGGCTCATAGTTTGAGGCTACAGTCTGTCATGGTGGGGAAGCCGTGATGTCAGGAGCATGAGGCAGCTGGTTTCACACTGCATTTCAGTCAGGAAGCAGAGGGAGATGAATGCTGGTGCTCAAATCACTTTCTTCTTTTTATTCAATCTGGGACCCCAACCCATGGAATGGTGCTGCCCACATTTAGGGTGGATCTTCTACCTCAGTAAGTACACCACATGTATTCTTGATACCTAGGGAGGCCAGAAGAGGTCATTGGATCCCCTGGAACTGAAGTTCTAGATGGTTGATGAGCAGTGCACCATGTGGGTACACTTGTATTGTGTAGTGCCTGTGGAGGTCAGAAGAAGGTGTTGGATCCCCAGGGACTGGAGTTAGGATGATTGTTAGCTGCCATGTGGGTGTTGGTAACTGAACCCTAGTCTTCTTCAAGAGCAGGAAGTGTTCTTAACCTCTGATCCATCTCTCCATCCCCCAAGCATATCATTTGTAAGTTGTTACAACCTTTCATCATTTGTCCCTTTAGACTCATGGCCATCTTAGAATGCACATATATCCAGTCCCACTTCAAAAGTCTCCATAATCCTAACAGTTCTAACACTTTTTAAAAGCGTAAGTGCAGAGTCTCTTCTGAGACTTAGGTAGTCTTATAACTGTGACGCGCTGCAAAATCAATAAACAAGTTTCATACTTGTAATATGCAGTGGTGAATACTCTTCATTCCAAAAGGGAAGAATGAGAGCATAGCAAAGAAATATTGACGAAAATAAGACTGAAACCCAGTAGTATGAACACTGGAGTTAGGCTGCCCAGGCCCTGTACCCTAGATGATTCCATCATGAGTCCCAGACACCCAACATGGAGCTGTAGGATTCGGGTATTCTTAGGTGGGCAATGTCATATCTGCATTATATTTAATCTACTGAGTAACTCAGATATATATATATATAAATAGAAGTTCACAAATCCATGTTTTTATATTCATATTTGTAAAGTGTGGGTGCCATTATCTTTGAAAGTTGCCAAGTTTGTATTCTTGTGCCCTTGGAGTGTCCTCAGCTGAGGTTGGGGCTTCTTCTACACTTCTCCATTCCTATGCTACGTTTTTTTCAGGCTTGAGCTTGCATGGGTCTTATGCATGCTGCTACCATTGCTGTGAGTTCATATGAATAACTTCCTAGCTGTCTGGAAAACTCTGTTTCCTTGTGGTCATCTACCACCTCTGGCTCTTACAATCTTTCTTCCTCCTCTTCAACAATGGTCCCTGAGCCTTGGATGGCAGAGATTTGATATAGGTGTCCTACTCAGGGATAAGCACTCCTTTTATTCTCTGCAATTTGTCCAGTTATGGCTTTCTGTGTTAATCATCATCTGTTGCATGAGGAAGCTTTGCTGGTGAGAGTTGGGAGATGCATTAATATTCTTTCTGTTCCCTGTTCTACTGTTCCCTAAGCCTTCAGTGTAGTAGTTGCATTGTAGATGTGTCAGTTATGGCTAGGCACCTCACAGACATTTATTCTCTGCGTTTGACCAGTTGTGGAACTTTGTAATAGTCTCCATCTGTTGCAAAAAGAAACTTCTTTGGTGAGTGGTGAGAGGTACACATGTCTGTAAATATAAGGATACATATTTAGAATACAGTAAGAAATTATGCTGGTTTAAGGATCTGATAAAAAGGGTTTTCTTTAGGATTTATGACCCCTCTAGCCATGTGTATTTGGCTATGTTTACAGTACCACACATGAGTTCCCTCCCATCGAGCAGGCCTGTCCAATTTGACAGCTGTTGATTAACCTCAAGATAAAAGTGCTATTACTTGCTGGGCTGGTCATTGTTGTGCTTCATAGACTTTAAAGCTGGGTGGAATCATTGATTGGTTTTATCTCTTAGCAGTTTGCATAGTATCTTTTGATACTGTGGGAGCTAATTTCAGGGAGGAGGCTTCTAGGTCAGTTCTAGCTCCATTGCTCCAAGTCTTGTGTCCAAAGTATGTCCTGTCTTCAGCAATAGGATCTTACCTTCAAGTTCTGGGAGGCAATCAAAGGCTATGACAATAGCCGATGTTATTTTGGGAGTCACCACGAGAACTTTTAAATAAGTTACAATAAAGCAAGAAACCATTTATCTGATTTTCTGCATAAGTACATTTAGTTATTTCATGTGAATCATTGTCTTCTGTGTCCTGGTACTTGGACTATCCAAAGCTGCATTTCAGTGTCATGGCTTTGTATTCTCAGATCCTGCTGGGACAGCCTCACATTCTGACTTAAGCACTTAATAGCAACCTTACATGTGTTTCTTTCTGCATGCTCTTAGATCAGCGGGTCAAAAAGTTCAAGACTGTAACTTCTATCAAATTTTTATGGAAAAAAATGAGAAAGTTGGAGTTCCAACAATTCAGCAGTTATTAGAATGGTCTTTTATCAACAGTAACCTGAAATTTGCTGAGGTTAGTGATATTTACTGGGTTTTTTTGTTGTTGTTTTGTTTCTTAGCAGTGCTAAGGGTTAAACCCAAGATTTTTGCACAAACTTTACAACTCTCAGTGCTCTCCCACTGAAGCACACACAAACTACACAAACACACACATACAAACACACATACACACACATACACACATACATACATACACATAAACACACATACACACATATACACACATATACACACACACCTGTGTTCCACCTTTGTCCTTCTTATATAAAGTACCTTAGACTTTTGGATTTGGATTTCCAAAGAAAACAAACTAATTTGAAACTTGAAGACTTTTAAAGTATCTTACTTCCAAAGATATATATCTAAATGTATCAAAGGTAATCTTTTCTCCATTTAAGAGATAAAATGTCAGTAAATTTATCTGTATTGGTTTGTTAATGAACAAATGATGCAAATTTTCTTTTTTACTGTTTATTGAGTGTCTGTCATTTTAGTAGTACATGCTTGTGGTTTGTTTTTATCATGTTCATCTGCGGTGAGTTTTGGTAAAACTTCAGTGACCAGTTATTTATTTGCTGATGGATAAAGAGTAGCATCTTCTGTGATGAGGTAGTTTGCTGCTGCTCTGGTCCACGTTGCACATTCATGTGTGAGCCTTTTCACAGGCCACTAGCACTGTGATGAAAACTGCTGCTTGACTTAACAGCCATAACTATTTCAGTATCACAGGAAAACATTTTTTTAGCTCTTCTTCCCTCAGTGCTGGGGTATTGTGCATGCTAGGTGAGCACTCTGCCACTGAACTGAATCCCTAACCCTAGTGCCCCAGGACTTTGATTTCTAAAAATATGTATCTTTTGTTTTAAAGGCACCATCATGTTTGATTATTCAGATGCCTCGATTTGGAAAAGACTTTAAACTATTTAAAAAAATTTTTCCCTCTCTGGAATTAAATATAACAGATTTACTTGAAGACAGTAAGTATACAATATTTTTAGCTTACTTTGTTTATTAGAAATAGTCTTCCTGGTCTCTTCATTGGTTGTGGATATAATACTTCTGGTAGGCAATTCAGTAGCCAAAGAGCCTGGACATATCAAGCCAATAATTTGAGTTCTGGGAATTTATTCTGAAAAAAATAGAAATAAATCTTTTTTTATGCAGAAATACTTTTCTTATAACTAAGAAATTAGAGCTGGTCACATGCGCCTTTAACCCCAGTACTCAGGAGGCAGAGGCAGGCAGATTTCTGTGAGATCAAGGCCAACCTGGTCTACATAGTTCCAGGCAGGCTGGGGCTAGGGAGACCCTGTCTAAAACAAACAAACAGACAAACAAAAAAGGAAAGAAATTAGAGGCAATTAAATGTTAATGAGAGGGATGTGGTTGAATGAATTATATATCTGTAAATAAAACTACTACTGCTCACGTTCATGGTTTTGAAGATAATGTTTATGAAAATAGTCATGATGCCATAGCATTGGAAAGGCAAGTACATGCATGGGCTATGCAAGAGAAGCTTGATACAGATACATGTGCCTGTATGTGCAGACACAAGCACAGGTAAAAAGATGTGAAGATAAAGTTCAGAGTATTGACAGTGATTGTCTTTGCTGACTAAAATCATACCTGCTATCAATTTTCTTTATGCTTTCTTTACTTTGGACATTTTATAATCAGTGAAAATTCTAGAATAGGCTATCAAAACTAGTTATTTGAAGAAAATACCGTTAAAGATATTCCAAATCTAAGAAAATCCAACTGAAAGTTTAAGAGGATCAGAGAGGGTTGGACTTTATTTTTGTTTGTTTTATTGAGACAGGGTCTCCCTGTAGCCACAGCTGTCCTGGAGCTTACTATGTAGACCAGGCTGGCCTCAATGTCACAGAGATCGCTTGCCTCTGTCTCCTGGGTGCTGGGATCAAAGGTGTGCACCACTACACCCAGTCAGACTTAAAAAAAGTAAATAAAGCCCTGAATACTCTGCTTTTACACAAACTTTACAAAAACTTAACTTTTCTTTTTAATGGAAGAACGTGTGTTTAAACTCCCCCTCCTTCCCCTCTGCACACATTTCAGCTCCCAGGCAGTGCCGGATCTGTGGGGGACTTGCAATGTATGAGTGCAGAGAATGCTATGATGACCCAGACATCTCAGCAGGGAAGATCAAACAGTTCTGTAAGACCTGCAACACTCAGGTAATCCGCCCCCACCTAATGGATGAACTCTGTGCAAGAGTAAGTTTTTGGTGGTTGAAAACATTGCAGAGTTTAAAAAGTCACTGAAAATCATAATTCACTTTAAAAATTCATAATAAAATGTTATTGCTTGTGCCTCTTCTATTGGTTTGATAAGCGTCTGTGAGACACTTTGTTGCTGTGTATGAGAGAAGTCTTCAGTGATAGTTCTTGGGGTCTCCCACTTGAAACATCATGTTCTGCTCAGCTCTGCTCATTCATGGCATAGCCCCTCTTCATCATCTATTTTAGGTCCACCTTCATCCCAAGAGGCTGAATCATACATATAACCCAGTGTCACTCCCCAAAGACTTACCTGACTGGGACTGGCGACATGGCTGCATCCCCTGTCAGAAGATGGAATTATTTGCTGTTCTCTGCATAGAAACAAGCCACTATGTTGCTTTTGTGAAGTACGGGAAGGATGACTCTGCATGGCTCTTCTTCGACAGTATGGCTGATCGAGATGGTATTTAAAATCTCTTCTTCTGTATCCAGCAGCCTTTTAGCTTGGAGTGGGATGGTTCCTAGTGAGATAGCTTGTTTAGAATAATAAGATATTTTGTGAGAAAAACCCCTTTAGGAGTATCATGGTGATACGACTTACATCTTCAAATAAATTGACAGCTCTACAATTAAAGAATCTTGGACAGTTGTGGTCGTACATGCCCATAATTCTAGCTCTTGGGAGGTGCAGGAAGGACGCTTGTGAGTTGGAGAACCTGTCTCAGCTTGCTCCCACCTCAAAAAGAAAAGGGGGGACAGAGTGATGGAGGGGAGAGGGGGAAAGAGAGAAAAGAATCCTAAAAATTCTTATTTTAAAGCTGAGAGAGTTTTTGTTGCACTTCTTGTTTTTGTGTAAGCCATAGGAGCCATTTATTAAGCACCTATATGTCGAGCTCTTTGGGAATACATTTATCTTGGAATGATTCCTATTTTTATGTTGTTAAAGTTGAAGTTCAAGGGGGCTAAGATTGTATGGTTTATGTCGAACTCAGGCTTTCTGATCTTACACATTGTATTTCAGGAAGAAACGTATGCCTGATCTGTTTTAGAAAGCTTAGTCGTTACTTAATACACACGCTTGCGTGCCAGGGACTCAAGAGGTCTTGGTAGTGAAGTGCTTATCATGCCCAATTTCCCTTTAGCCATTCTTTCAAACCCTAGTCTCCAAGGTTTTCTGATGTGGCTGCCTAACAACCTCATGCCACCCCCAGTGGCAGCCTCTGGACCAGAGGCCAAGCTCTAGACCACATCTTCTCAGTATCTTCTCAGCTCCCAGATGCCTGAGGGGTGCAGCAAACCCCTCCTGTGTCTCTGCCCCAACCCTAGTTAGCATTAGCAGCATGCATTTGGGAAAGCAGCTGGGAGAGCTAAACCAGAAAGGCTTCCTTAGAATTAGAGCATCAGAGCATCTTCACACAGTCTGATCATCAGTGTGTAAAACAAACCATGTACAAGTATGTTTTTAAAACTTTGGGAAATGTTGTGGTGTGCATGTTACCAGATTTTCTCAGAATTAGACATTCTTATGGAAAAGAGTACTTGCCTGCTAGAACCCTTTCAGAAGACAAGGAATGAAAAATTTGATGAATTAAAGGAGACTGTAATTCTAGAAACCAGAAGTGAAACCAAGTCTTCACAATATGAGAGTTAGCCTTCACTGAACTCTAGGACTGAAATTGTTCTGGTGGGACAGGGTGCCAAGATGGTTTAGATGTTCCCTGCCCTAAAGAGAGCTCTCCTCTTCTCTCTAGGCGGTCAGAATGGCTTCAACATTCCACAAGTGACGCCCTGCCCAGAGGTGGGAGAGTACTTGAAGATGTCTCTGGAGGACCTGCATTCCCTGGACTCCAGAAGAATTCAAGGCTGTGCACGAAGACTTCTTTGTGATGCGTACATGTGCATGTACCAGAGTCCAACCATGAGCTTGTACAAATAACTGGGTCACCTGAGAGGCGCATGGACTGAGCATAGAGCTCAGAGTTGTGTTTTCCCCCAGCTGGTGGTTCGTCTAGTGCCCATTGCCGGCAATGGGTGTCTTTGTAGTGATGGCCCTTCAGCAAAGGATTCCTGTGTTTCCAAACAAATTGCTTTTGTGTTTCTGAAATATTTAATAAGAAGCCTTTTGCACTCTAGAAAGTACGTCTGTGTTGTTTTTTTAAAAAGTCTAAATGAAGTTCTTAATACCTGAAGCTTTAAGTTAAGTGCATTGATTATATGATATTTTTGGAAGCATACAATTTTAATTGTGATGTTTAAAACCTCTTTTGGTCCGTTGAGAATGTAAATAAATATTTCTTCTTTATGGACCAAGGATATGAAATCATTTTTCTTTTGTAGCTAATGGTTGCTTTGAGGAAGAAATAACTTGGTTTTACACTGAGTCTACCTTTAATCCAGTTGTTCAAGGTGTACTGAGTTTGACTTGTTAATTTTTTCCTATATAGTGCTGATCTCCTGCATGTCTGTGATCTGCTGAGATTCTGTGTTTCTGCAGCAGTAGTCAGAAAATACTGAAATTCCTTTAATAGTGTTGTTTTCTATTTGTTTTGGCTTTGAGATAAATGAGTGATTCTGTCATAAAATGTCCATTTTTGATGTAATCTTATTGGAGGATTAAGGTACTTAGCACTTAAACCTAAGTCATAGTAACAACTCAGTCATAGTAACAACTGTTACCTAGCGGGTTTTTTGTAGGGGTTCTAACTATTTTGAGGAACAAGGCACAGTAATTTATGAAGTGATTGGAGTGATGAGTAAATAATATATTCTTACACAAATATATAGTCCTTAAGAAAATTCGGCATATAGACATTACTAACATTTCCCTGAAGAGATGGATTACATATTTAAAGCTCTCATTTTAAAAACTTTATTTTTAATTTATTTTAAACAAACCTCTCTTAATTTAAATAGCTTGAGATTTTGTTTGTCAGTGAGCCTTACACCCATTGGCATCAGTTTTGTTTCACTTGAGATAATGATCACTCTGAATCAGGTTCACTACAGGACAGCTAGTGACAACTGCACCCTCCTGAGTGAAGACTTAGGAATGGACATTGTCTTAGGGCCTGCCTGGAGCGTGCATAGACTCTGGAGTATAAATGTCAGTGCTATGGGATGCATGTTCTCTGAGTGTTGTTTTGTGGTGTGGTTGTCTTTCTGGACTAAATTTTCAGCTTTGCAGAAAGACAGAAAAGATGTTATATGTGTAGCATATGACTTTATAAATATTTAATGTCAAAAAGAGAGTCTTTATAAGCCCTGAAGTTATTTTTTTAAGACACTTTTACTCCTTGGTTTTATCATTCCATTTACTAGTATGTATCAGCTTTATAAATCGTAAGGCACCAAAGCTCCCCCATCTTGTAACCTTTTCACTTTTGCAATGGAAAGATACATACATTCTGCACAGAGTTTGCTGTAGCTGAATGCCCAGGCTGGGTTGGGAGGCCATGGCTGGCTTTGCCTCCATCACCCTGGGACAGGTGAGGATGGGGAGCATCAGGTCTGGGTGGTGTCCTAGCTCTGATCACCCAGAGTTCAGTTGCCCTGTAATAAGTATGTGCTGACTGAGTTCATTCGTGTGTCTTTAAAATGTTGACTGAAGAATGATCAGGAATCTGTGTATAGTCAAGACTGGATTTAACAGTGGAAGGGGAGTGAGAGAAGGCAGTTCCTTTACTGTAAAAATGGAAACAGAATCCGTGCTGGGGGATATAACCATTTGGCTTCCAGAGTAGAAGACTCAAAGATTGTTCAGCAAATGGTTCCAGAGTTTTGGGCATGGAACTTTCTTTTTAATGAGCAGGACCTTGTCTGTAAACGATCCTCAGCAATATTTCTCCAGGTAGCACTTTGTAGTCAGGGAGGGATCACACTTTAAAGAGCCCAGCTCCTGTGGCTGGGGAGGCCTGAGAACCACAGGCCAGCTGGGAACTTCTCTCCCCTATCCCTTCTCATCATTCTGAATAGTCGCTCCTCATTCCTTGTTCCAACAGAGCCTGGTTTGCCAAGGAGGTGGCAGGGCTGGACTGCATGGCACACATGGTCCATGTGCCCGTTGATTTAATCTGTAGTCCTGTTTTCGTAATACTTCCCTTTTGGCTTCTTAAGTGTTTTGATTGTTCTTTTTCTGATTTGTAGCTACAAAGGGAAAATATATGAAATCATATTTATTCTTCCACCGTGAAAAAAATCTACCTATGATGTATGTATGGCGATGGAAAAGAGAAGGGGGGAGTTTGAAAGAGAGAGAGAAGGAGAGAGAGAGGTAGAAAAAGCATTGAAAAACAGTAACAAAAATCTATGTGACATAACTGTTGCAGTCGTGGATTTTCTCCTCAGAATAGTTTGTTTTTATTGTACATTTCCCAAATGCTTAGGTAAATGGCCAGCCACATCATACCTTAGGTTCATGTATTTCTTACAGACACTCTCTTGAGAACAAAGGATGACATAGCGTTTAATCTTATGAAGCTTATCAACTTTGTTTGTCTGAATGTGGCATCTTCATAAATTTAGGCGTTTATGACCTCCCCAGCTGGATCTTGGAATCCAGCTAGATAATTTCGCATCTATTTGGATGGTCCTACACTGAGATGGGTATGTAAACTGTGGTGTCCAACTAGGTTGAGTAACTGCCGACAGGCATCTATTGGACATTTATTTGGTGCCTACGATGTGTCACAGGCCTGGTGCCTGTTCTTGCAGCTTACCACCCAATTTCAGCAACAGAACATCTCAGTGCTTCCTTAGCCTAGGAGTGGATGACGGGCCTCCTGGGGGACACTGTGAAAAGCAGCGAAGTGTAACAGGGAAGGAGAGGACAAGGGACAGAAACCAGGGTGTCCTTTGTTACTTGCTCTGTAGCCTCAGATGACATCTTGATTTTCTGCGCTCTAATTTCTTCCTCTACATATTGAGGATTAAACTATTAAGTTTTACAGGAAGAAAAGAAAACCAATATGTATTTTAAGGCCCCAGGCATACCTGCTGGATCTGATTTCCTACTGGAGGTAGGAAACCTCAAGTCAATAGAACCCAGTGACGAGCAAGCGTGAAATGGAGGAGCTGGAAGGCCTTGTGACCCCTTCTGTTCTTTCAGTATTCAATGATGCTCTTGTAATCACCATTCTGTTACTGTGTAGGTGGGTGTTTACTATGTGTCTATCTGTGTTTACATACAAACTTGTAAGCAGTGTGTTTTGGTATGTGTACCTTAGGCCTCTGTTTCCTAAAGGCGTTGTGGTCTTTGGAACATAAGTCAGTCTTAAGAGGATATTTCCTTCCATTCTATTTCTACAGGGAAAATTGAGGCTCTGGGAGCCAGAGAAATAGACAAAATTCTCATGCAAATCTGTGGAAAAAAAATCACTTAATTTTTATCTACTACTTGATGGTGAAAATTTTAAAATTACATGGAAAGATTTTTTTTCTGGGACAACAGGTCCTCCTGCCATAAATAGGATATTCTTCTTAAAGGAGTCATGAGGCCTGCAATGAAAAACGGGAACACCTTCCTTAGGCCTGGCGATTCCAGCCCCAACCTCATTTCTCCGTCAGTTAAAATAGTCCTTCAGTTCCCTAATGCAGTTGGGTGGGCAGACAAGAGTGGACTCGTGAGTAAAGGGGGAGGGGAGGGGCGAGGAGCTGAGTCCCTCAGGGTAGAGGTCAGGGCCCACAGGAAGGTGTTGCTTCTGTGGCTCCTGGGATTGGCCCTTTTGTCAAAGGTATCAGAGTGAGGCTTCTTTTGGGGAGTTAGCCTTGCCCTTGTCTGAGCTTCTGTCAGTGTCTTCCCAAATGTGGGAAGGGATGGGATTCGAGATCATCTTTTTAAAATTCTAAATCCTCCAGTAGCTAAAGCTAAAGGCTTTCTCTTGAGTCCAAAAACAGTGACAGAAAGCTGAGCACAGAGATGCAGGAGCAGTGAGGGGTGGGGATAGACCTTTCCCGATGGCCCCACGTGGCGGTGCCTGGACTCAAGTGCCCTGGGCTTCTAACCTGTCTGACCCTTTGTCCTGTCAGTTATCACAGTTTTGCCTCATTGTAACCCTCATTCCTCTTCCTGAACAGTTCAGGGAGAAGAACTGTCCATGGATGAATTGCCCTTATGGGCACCATGGGCGCCATGGGCTTCAGCACAATTCTCTTGTGCTTTTAAACACCACCCACTTTTACGTTTTATTTATTCTAGGGGGATTATACTCAGCTCTCTTTAGTTTTACATTATGAAATGGCCTTGTACTGTGGAATGCTAACTCTGGAAAGTAAGCATCATACTGTAAAGATTCATTTGACAAATCCCACTGGAATTCCCAGGGATACGTGGTTATTGGCAGACTGATGCATAGGAGTACATTTTGTACTACATTTCCATTTCTGGTATCATGTTCCACATTTTTGCCTGAAGAACACCCTATGTTTATGAAAACATGAATAACATCACAAACACTCCCTTACTATCAGAATGCTCTGATTTAGCCTTAATTTTATTAAACTTTTTAGAGACGAATGAAGTGCTGCTGTGGAATGAAATGTACTATATATTTCTGTATCATTAAAATGAAATTTTTATGGTTATTTTCTCCTTGGCTTCTTTAGGGGAAGCGTCTCCGGGTTATGGGAATATAGGAGTTGGGTCTTTACAACTTCTCCAGTGTTTTCAGTGTGCTGGTTGTACAAGATGCCTGAGCCAAACGGATGCCATCTCCAGGAGTTCTGCTGTGTCCACTTGCAAAAGATGGTCACAGCTGGGCTTGTTGACTGTCAACCTCCCCTCATAGGAGGGGCAGGGAGGGTCCTGAGACCATCACCCAAGCATCCAGCCACTCTTCCCAGCCAGTTGTGGCCAATTTGGTCCTAATTGCTAGTGGCCTGGGGGAAAGGCTAGTATATTTAGGCTGGGGAAGACTGAGGGAGGGG
Source organism: Nannospalax galili (assembly GCF_000622305.1). Classification (NCBI taxonomy): domain Eukaryota; kingdom Metazoa; phylum Chordata; class Mammalia; order Rodentia; family Spalacidae; genus Nannospalax; species Nannospalax galili. Next base: position 1,287,738 of record NW_008333501.1, read on the forward strand.
CTCTATTTATGTGGCTAAGGAGAAGTCTTATCCTTGCTGGGTGAAGACTTTCCAGTGCAGCCTTGGGGGAAGGGGAACACCCTTCACCCCTCACCCATTGCTCCGTGAGTAAGCCCAGGAAACTCAGTTGTTCCCCAGAGTGCACTTTGGTGGAATCAGTAGTGGGACCAAGGGAGGAGGGGGTGGCCGTTATTTACATCTCCCTCAGGGAGGAAATTTACCAAGAAGGAGCCAGGAAAGAAGTGCCCTCTGGGGTGATGCTGTCCACATCCATCTCCACCAAGTTTCCACAGCATTGCAATTCTAGGAAACCTCGTGCTTGTATTGGATCAAGGGGATGTGCCAAGGTGTCATGAGGCTGTGGGCCATAGCTTGGCTTCTATCCACTCTGGTCCTGAGAACAGCTTGGTTCCAGTCTCTAAGATACTCCAACCACAGGTTGGTCCTCTGAGCTGCTGCTTTACCTGTAGATGTGGCCCAGAACTATTCACTATAGAAGGTGTGTTCTGAGCCCAACAGCTGCCAAGTATGCAGGTGTTTGTAATACCCGGGGAGTGATCACAAATTTTACTCCGATTTTTTTAGGTAACAAAATATATGACAAATCTTCCTTGGAGGTAAGGCTCTAGCAGGTAGGGAACACACAAAGAGGGAAGCTAGAATGCTCTGACTTTACTATATTGGTGTTCTAGTACATTCAAGGTTTCTGTTTAAAGAAAACAGATGAATGGACATGTTGATAACAAAACAGGCCATTCAGTGCCACCACTTTTCCTTGTTGAATCCAAAGGTTGGCATACATTTTCATAGATCCCATTCATATTGCTTCTGGACATACCGGTGTGACAGTCAGTGCACTGCCTATTAGATTGGGACAGTCAGGTAAAAACCAGTCCCTGCTGAGGAGAACTGATAGAACTGGAGGATCTCTGGTCTCACCCTGGGCCTCTTGCTCCCTGACACATCATCCATTAGAACCTGAAGGATGAGGTGCACTGCCCAGGCAGAGTAAGGGCCCTGCATTGGGCTGGCAGGTTGGACCTCCATGGGGATTGTTTTTTTTTTCAACATGTTCATGCTGTACCCAGGCCTGCTGGAATCTCTGAAGACGGGTGTTTTTCAGAGCTCTTTCCACAAGGGACAGAGTTGACAATCTTATCATCCCTCATGGGAACCTTCCACTCCAGTACAGTACAGGACTGTGGTCATGGGTGATAGGTAAAGTAGCCTATGGATGAATCCGATTGATCTGGAGAAAGACCAGGACACAGATACAACTCCTTTGGAATAGATTATTAGCCAAGGAACACGGGGGACAGATTCCCTTCCAGGCAGGGAAAATGTCTGCCAGGGTCACGAGCTGGGGTCTTTTAAAGGGGGAGGCTTCTGCTTCCTGCAGAAGGTGGGAAAATATTTTTTTTAAAGTTGGGGGGGTGGGAGAACACAACTGTTAAAACCTACCTTCTTTAGAGATCAAAGGGGAAGCCTGCTGTGTTCACCAAACAGTGGAGAAAAGTCTCTTGACTTCAAAGACCAGGGTGCTTGTCAACTCAGTTCCCTTTTCTCAGGGGCTTGTGAGGCCCTGTTGGTGAGGGGGCGGGGCTATCTGAACCTTAACAATGGGCTCCAAAGGGGAGGTAGAAATTCTATGGAAAAACACCTGGCCCAACCTTTTGAAAAAGCGTTGGACCCTGGTGGACAAGGCAGAAGAGAGAGTTTAGAAGCAGGATGGAAGAAAGTTTGACTAAAGATGCCCCTAAGTGAAGATGCTATTAATTTTGTTCAGGGAATGTGGTTTGAATGAGAATGTTCACTATAGGTTCCAAGTATCTGAACCCTTGATCAGTTAGTTGGTGGTGCTGTTTGGGGAGGGTCCTGGAACCTTTAGGGGTTGTGGCTATGGTGGAGGAAGCACATCATGGCGGGTGGGGTGGGGGCGGGGCTTTCAGAGTTCAAAGCCATGTCTCACTTCCAAGCTGCTTTGCTTTGTTTCCTGTACCTTCCTGAAGATTTGAGTGCTCAGCTTTCTGCTTCAGCCACCTCTGTCACCAGACCTCCCTGCATGATGAACTCATCCCTCTGGAACTGTAAGTCAAAAGCTCTTTCTTCTATAACTTGCCTTGGTCATGGTGTTTTATCACAGCAACAGAAAAGTAACTAATACAGGGAACATTTCAAAGTGTGTGTTAACCCCAGATGTTATGAGTTTCTGGGGTCATTTAGAATAGCCTGCCAGGTTGACTGGGGAAGGTGTTCCTGGGAAGGACATTTTGGGACAGTTTCCTGATCCTCCTCCCCTGTAGATGGATAGTATGTCTAGGTGAGTTCCAGTGGTGTGGGACTGCTTGGCAGTGCTGCATTTTGCTGGAGGGGTTGTTTCTGGGGTCAAATTACAGCAATGAGGTGAGTGAAAATTGACCTGGATATTATGGAAATTGGACAATTCTCATCGCAAGGGACCTTCATCACAAAGCACAACTAAAACCTGCAAGAATTTTATTTGTTGACGTTACCACTTTTCTAAGGCTTTATGCAACCCTGCCGGGCTCTGTTTGGTGGCCTGTTGGTTTCACCAGCTTATGGAATAAATGCAGCCAGGTGTTGGACCTTGATATACAGCTTGCTGCATGCTTGTGTGTTCCACTGGCTACAGAGGATCAAGGTTACTCAGGGGTTGTGTGGGATGGGACTATACTGTGGGAAGGAGTATATTGTAAACTGCTGTAGGGCAGGCAGACCCAGTGCTGTCTGCTGGGGAAGTATTAGGAGAGACTTTCACTGCACATTGGCTGTACTTGAGGCTAAGCCTTTGACTCTCTCTTCTGGTGGGAGCCATGGGTGGTAGGGTTGGGAACAACCCTGATTAATTCCCTTTGCGATTTTGTGGCATAAACACCCACATCATGGTCCTACAAGCTATTAAGGTGCTGCCTCTGAAGATGGAGTTGAAAAGAGAGGACCAAAGCTGAGCACTTCCACGGTAAATGTGGGAGACCAGCCCAAGCCCAACACTGTTTCTCTAAGAGATATTTCAGTGGAACACAGTCATGACCATTCATCTATGCTACTTGGTCCTACAACAGCAGAACTGTAGAGCTGTGATAGAGAGCTTACCACCTGCATAGCCTCAGATGTTTACTGTCTGGATACTCACTCCTGGCACAGATGTGGTAAAATGTAAAGCAATTAGGAAGGGTCCTCTCCAGTTTCTAAAGTTTATTGTCTTTGTTGTAAATTAGCTAATTTAATGGTCTCTCTTTCTCTGTTTTTCTCTCCCCCCTTCTTCTCTCTTTCTTTTTTATTTTTAAGGCACGGTCTCACTCTATAGCTCAGGCTGGCCTTAAACTTGTCCTAATCCTCTTGCCTCAGTCTTCTGAATGCTAGGGTTACAGGTGTGAGTCACCTCTCCTGGCTCAGTTTAACTTTCGTAATGGCTATACTTAAGAATGAGCTCTTGACCTTCCATTCTTGAAGATGGAACTATTGGTTCTTAGGAGCCACAGAAAGTTCTAGCTTACCAGGAACTGCTCTCAAATGTCCCGGAAGCACCGTTCAGCCTCTGCGCTCTTCACTGCCCCGTGCCAATAGTGGTGCCTGCACTAGCAGCAGGAACCTTCCCTGGTTCCTTATTTCCCATTCATCTCCTTGACTAGTGTCTGGCACAAAGTAGGTGGATCAAATATTTGCTGAACAGGAGAAGGAACTTTCAGCCATCCTGGAATTCACTATTGTTGATTCAGCCCCAATGGGATCACTGTCTCCAGTCCTTTTGAGAAAGTACAAGGGGTCCCAGTCTCTGATTTCTACATGATACTTCCCTCTTGTAAGTTGGAGACATCGTAGGCCTACTCCACAAGATTTCTGATGAACTTTGAATGATGCCGTCTTTGTAAAGTGCTTATCACAATGCCTGGTACTCAGACCCTTCTAGAGGGTAGTCACCAATAGCAGCAGATGCAGCGTGGTGGAAATATAATCGTGAACTTGAGAAGTCTAATCAACATTCTCCCTTCTACCTCTGTTCCCTGTAATCGCAACTCTATTTAGACTGCTTTTGTGAGTTAGAATTTGTGTCCGTCTGTGTGCAGCAGCGCCATCTTGTGGTCATTTCAGGTTATGACAGCTGAGTTCCCAGGTAGCAGAGTCTAGGTATGGAAAGCAGCAGGTGATTTTTGAAGCTATTGTGACAGGCCTATATGGCATGTTACAAATTACATGCATTAAATCTGTGTGATTTAAAGGCAGGTGGTGCCGGCCACTTCTGTGGTGACTGTCCTCTCTGACAGTGGGCTCTGCCTTATGTCTTATCTGAGCTTTCAGGCCCCTCTAAATTAACTGTATTTAAAATGACTTAGTGCCATCTACTGGGAGAAAAGTTGACTGCAAGTCTGTAGAGGAATGAATTACAAACCCTTAGTTTTATGAGAAGTAGAGAAACAGATCCCATGTCACACTCCCTTATTTGGTGTGCCTGTCTCAGTGTAACCCCCATATCACCAATTACACTAATTTCCCAGACACTGCTTATTCCAGCAGAGTCCAGGGTGGGAAGCAATTGCATGTGTACTCTTTCTAGAGTGATCTGTGGGTCACCCACCTCTGCATCGTGGAGGAAGGCAGGAGTGGAGATCCTGTGCAAAGCTGACAGAACCAATATGCAGAGCAGGGCCCCAGAACCGGCATTTTTACAGTGCCTTCTCATCAGGCTGTATGCACACGGGAGCTGGAGAATCACCATTATTTCCTGTCAGGGCAGAGAACACTTCCTTCAGGAAGGTGAGAGTTTGCGTTAGGATAAGGCATGCATATACTCCTTTTCGTGCAGGTGAGAGCAGGCAGCCACAGTGCCCACCTATGCTCATTTCGTGGCCTACATTAGGTGGTAACAGATCCTTGGGCCAGGCCTGCCATGCTGTTGTCAGGTGCTCAGGCAGGTTACTGTTGCTGCTGTCCCCGTGTGAGGCCACCATGGGCTTCACCAGTGTCTACCAACCCTCTCCCACTCCTGCTCTGCTTGGGAAGTGAGAAAGAATGGCTTGTAGCTTCCATGTGCAGGCCCTGAGCAGGGCTCGCTGAAGAAATCACAGGGCTGTGCTGGAAAGATCCCATAGTGGAGCTCACCACCTTTCTGGTGGCCTCCGTCAGAGCTTCAGCATGCCGTGTGGCCCTCTGGTGGTTTGAGGAAGGGTGCGGTGCAGACCCCTCCTGGGACTGCTGACTTCTTGCTTTGCTTCTTCCTCAGCCCCCCCGCTCCTGGATAATTTCCCACAAACTATCCTGCTCAATGTTCTGCAAACCTTGTACTCAGTGTGGATATTGCTAGGAGCCTTTTCTAAGGAATTATACATGTGCCCAGGATGAGCTGGAAGACCCCGGCAGCACTGTTTATAAGGGGGCAACTTGGAAAAAAGCTTGTGTGTGTAGGACCCTAATAAATTATGGTACAAAGGACACACTGGCTACAAATGACATGTGTAAGTTTGTTCTTCTCATTAGTCGTAACCAAATTAATTATCATTTGACTGGCTGGAAAGAATGCACAGAGGGATTTTGGAGGTCGCTGGGGTGGCAAAGACCTTGGTATATGCTCTCAGATTTGAACTGAGCCCTTCTCCTGGCCTCTTCCTCTGTAGACAGGCTGAAAGATGGGTTATATGGCCCCACTGAGGGGTGAGGTGCTACTGGCATGGCTGGAGTACCAGGACTCTGGGGGTGTTGCCATGAAAACCTAAGATGCCTACAGACCGGGAGGGTGTATCTATACCTGCCTTATTTTGGGAATTGGAAAGCAGAGGCTGTGGGCCCTCCACTCCAGTTAAACATCCTTCTCTTGGGTCCTGGGGTTCTGCAGAGGGGAGGGACCTAGACCAAGGGTGCCCAGGAGGAACAGAACAAGGCTGGGACAGGCTGTGTGGATAGAGGAAGTTCTGAGGTGTAGGCAGTTTGGGCTGATGGGGTCGGGGGGCATCCGTGGTGGAACTGTAAGACCTGGAATCCCAGGGCAGGGGATAGGGGAGGACTGATGGGGTAGGCATACTCAGGGTTTGAAACTCCATGTTTTTAAGGGTGTTAAAGATGGAGGAGGAACTAGAGTAGAAGCTGACAGAAAAGCCTGACAGGTGAGGAAGCAAGATGTGTCTGTTCTCTGAGCCCCCGTTTCTCCATGGGGAGAGCATCGACCCTGGTTCAAATGCTTTCTCCACATGTTCTTTCACTCTTATGAGATGAGGAAACTGAGGCATGGACATAGCCATGGGATTTCAGCTAGGGAGCCCTGGCTCCAGAGTCCTGGCACTGACTAAAAAATGGGAGAGTAGTGGTTGGCCGTGCTGGCTCCCTCAGATCTGGTAGCTCAACCCTGGGGCCCCAGGGGCACAGCAGGGCGGCTTCCTTTTAGTCAATGCCATGCAGCTGACTCAGAGCAAGTCTTCTGTGTGGGGCTTCCACACACCCTCCACCCTGTAGCCCAGTCATACAGCACCCTAGGGTCCTTTCCTAGCACAGGCCAGGCTCCCTTTGCTCCTACAGGCAAGCAATAACCCCTCCCCTGCCACAGCCACCATTCTGGCTCCCATTCTCATCAGCTTTATCACACTGTATAAAGGGAGCCACAGAACTTGCATGCTGAGGTGACATCTGTGGTTGACACTGGGTCATGAGTGCTGTTCTAGCACGCGCTCTCCTTCCTTGTGGGCCAGCTCTATGGAATGAGCACACCCTCAGTTGGGTGTTGGCCATCCTGCAGATGGCCCTTTAGGCTGTTTCCAGTTGGGGCTATTATGCATGGCCCTGCTGTGATATTCTCGGCTATGTCTTTGGACCACATCTATGAGCATCTGGAAGGACCCTGCTGGGTGCCTGGTTAGGAATAGTAGATGTCACAGCACTTTCACCTGAGTTTTCTAGGGTCCCTTGCCCCTGGCGCTGTTAGACAAACCACATATCTTTATCTGAATTTTTCATAGTTTGTATCTTTGGGAGGGGAGGGGAGTAACTTACAAAGAAACAACACCCCACACCCACCCGTTCAGTTTTGTGGCTCCGGGGGCCGCC
>NW_008333501.1:1294987-1301473 GCF_000622305.1 Nannospalax galili
GTGGCCCGCCGTTCCAGATTGCTTCCATGCCCTGCCCACAGTCACCGTTAGCTTTCACTCACACCTTGTGGGTGTGCCTCAGGTCGGTAAATACCCCCTCTCAGGTACAGCGAGTGAGACACTGGGGCCATTCATTCTTGCTTCGGTCCCAAAATGGCGCCCATGAGCCCCTCCCTCCATGGCTAACTCTCCGCAGTCAATTCTCCACAGCAGGTCTTGCCCATGGAGGAACCAGGCTGCTTGGGACACACAAACACTCCACCACTAAGCATATGTCCCCAGCTGCACCCCAATTTTATCAACTAGAAAATGATGTTGATAGTACCCAGACTGGGGGATGGCTCAGGGGGTAAGAACACTGGCTACAAAAGCATGAGGACCTGAGTTCAAATCCCCAGAACCCAGGTAAAAAGACAGGCATGGCTGCACATGCTAATAATCCCAGAACTGGGAGACAGGGACAGGTGGTGTCTCACTAGACAGCCATCCTAGCCAAAATAGTGAGCTTCCAGTTCAGTGAGAGACTCTGCTTCAAGGGAATAAGGTGGAGAGAGGCTGAGGCAGTCACTCAATGCCTTCCTCTGGCCTCTGTACACTCACATGTATGCACGACCCACACATATACCCCCCCACACACTTAGAAATGCTGTTAATGTAAACTAAGAGTATGTGTAAAGCATTCTTATTAGTTATCAGAAGAAGCATCATCTACTTACAGCTTCATAACTGACATGAGCAGCCCCACTTGACTGACTCTATCCTCAACCCTCTACATTCACATAGCACAAGAAGCCCCTGAAGAGCCAGAGGCCACCACTCTCTGAAATGCCCATCATCATCCACAGAGGCGCCAGAAAGCCAGGATCGTCCATCAACATCTGAGCAGCTGCAGGTTACTTGGCAGGACAGCAAGGCCCAGGGCTGGAGACTGCTGCATGGTCCTGAAGCTCCCTCCCTCTAGGTCAGACCTAAAACTCTCTGGTACCCAGGCCTTAAGAGGAAGCCCTCTGTTACTATGGGGGCCAGCAGAGCTCAGGGCTTGTTGGGATCCTCTGCTGCCCAGCTGCCCTTCCAGAAAGCTATCTCTCTGACCTGCCAAATCTTCTCATTTTCTGAGAAAAATTTGACGATGCAGATTTTATATAAAATATTTTACTTTTAAATACTAGTGTATTAGTCTAGCTTCTTGAAAGAAACAGAACCAATAGGGTAGACAAATGATTGCTAGATTAATAGATATATAGATGATGATGACCGATAATGGATGGATAGATACTCAACAGATATTAAGGAGGTATTAAGAATAAGGGAGATTGGAGCTGGAGGGATGGCTCAGTGCTTAAGAGCACTGGCAGCTATTCCAGAAGACCAGCTGGTTCCCAGCACCCACATGGCAGCTAACTAACACCCATCCCTAACTCTAGTTCCAGGGGATCCCTCATCTTCTTTTGGTCTCTGCAGGCATCTATGTGGTACGCTTACATACATACAGGCAAGACACTCATACACCTAAAGTCAAATATTTGTGGAAGAAAGGACTAGAAAGAGTCACCACAAGGCTTTGGCACAGCAGAATATGGAGGTCTAGAGAGTGCACAGTTGCCATCTGCAAGCCGGAGACCCAAATACAGTGGTGAAGTTCAGTCTGGGCCCAAGGCCTGAGAACCAGGACAGAAACATTGAACCACAGGGGCTCTGACCTAATAAATGGATTAAGCCCTGAATAGGACAGCATTTGTGGAAGGTGGAGAAAGGTCAGAGGTAGGTCATTGGAGTTGTAGCTCACCCTGACCCTTTCCTGTATGCCCTTTTCTCTACTTCCTGTCTACTGTGATGTGAGCTGTGCTTCCAGTCCACTATGATGTGAGCTGCTCTGTTCTGCCAAATCCTCTCCTCCTTCATGATAAACTGGCATCCTGAAACTACGAGATAAAATAAATAGTTCCCCCATTTAAGCTGTTTTGTAAGGTGCCATCACAGCAATGGTAAAACAGTCACACCAGTTGAAGCAGAGTCAGGAAAAGGGGTGAATTCCCTTCTTGAGCCTTTGATTCTCTTCAGAACTTTAGTGGATTAAGTAATGCAGGTCCACACTGGAGGCTAGGCACCTCTACTTTGCTGAACCCATAGGTTCACAAGCAATATCATCAAGCTACAACCTCACACATGTTCCCCAATCAATGTTTAATTAATCTGATCACTCATTGACCCAGTCAAGTTGACACATGAAATTAACTGTCATCATGGCGATTTTCCCTACTGAGCTGCAAACACGAAGGAGACATGGAACTCCCACCCCCAGATCACTCACCATCCTCTGGGCAGGGAAAGACTTCAGGAGGGGGCCATCACTTTCTTTTCTGCCACATCTACCTTCCCACCCAGATCTTCTGTGGAGGAAGCACACAACATCCACCCAGACCTCTGTGGAAATCAGACCCTCCTTTGAGACCCCTACAGTGGCTCCTGCAGGAAGTCTTGCTGGCCAGATGAAGGTTCCAGAAAGCCTCTGGATTTTCTTAGAGCCTAGCTTGGTTCCTGGCTCCATCACAGCTTAGCCAAGATATCCTGGGTGAATCACTTAACTTGAAAGATGGCAACACCAAAGTCACCTTGGGAAAGTCACAAAAGACAAAAGGCTACCTGAATGCATGTAGCACAGTTGGCCTTTGATGAGCAGTCAGAAGGTAGGAGGCAGGGTTCCTCTTCTGGACAGGTATTGGAGAGTATCACAAATCAATCCACAGCCACTCACTCCTTCGTTTGTTCCACAAGTCTTCCTGGCCTTCCTGTCTTGAGGGAGACTCTGAGACCCAGCACTGAGTAAGAGTAGGGAACAGCCACGAGAAAGCCACAACCTGGTGTGTAAGCCAAAGACCATTAAACTATCCCAGGACTGTGAAGAGCCAGCTGGGCTGGCACCCAGGTTGTACCGAGAGCCCTTCCTTGGAGACCCGCTGGAGTCTGGGGTTAGAAAGACTCCCCTGTGTGCTTGGAAGATGAGTGGTTGGTGTGTGATAGCCAGCATTCTGAGCTGGGGGAAGGCCAGGAGGGCAGGGAGCAGTTGTCACCGGTAGCCCAGGTGAGCAGTGAGGAATGGGCAAACAGGGAGCCACAGAGCAACATGCCTACACAGAACTGGAGGGACAGGAAGTCACCCATAGGTGAACAGGCAGCCAGTTGCCACTGTCCACAACATGCTGTCCCATCCACCCCGGCTGCCAGAGGGGAGTCCCCATGCTCCCTATTCATTACCTGACATAACTAATTGCTTGGTGACATTTCCCATATTATAGACAAATGTGAGTTATGGGCCCAGCTGTTCCCCTCTCGTCACCAGGAATCGGTTGATAAATATGTTTATTCGAGGTCAGCCTGGCCTCATCCATTAGAAATATTGTTTTTCTAAACATTACATTGATTTAATTTAACTCTAATCAATTTAAAATGGTTCTGACAATTAACAAAAGCTTCAAATATGACCTTAAAGTAATAGGATTCATTAGCTATGTTTAGGATTAAACTTACTCTAATAGGGCAATTTTTCTTCTGAGGGTATTTGGTAAGCGACTAGTGGTCAGTCAAAATGAAATCAATTATTATAAATTATACAGTTAAAGTTGATTATGTATCCCCTGCTAATCTGTATAAATAAGGGTCTCTGACAATGGGAGTAATTTATTAATAACTATCTCTCCCCCAGCCCAGATCACACTTCATGTTCCAGCCGTCAGAGCATCTGTAACCCATGAAGTATTATTTTCCAGGGCTGTTCTCGATGTATGCTAATTAAACCATAATTAATTGGAACAGTTATAGTTAAAGACACAATGCTGGTACCCTTTTCCCTATCATTCATGACAGTCAACTCATTCAAAGGGCAATCTGATCAAAAATTCATATATTAGTGCTAGCCCCCGTCAGCACACAGTGTGTTCTGACACAACAGCTAGTATGCCGAGAGGGCGACACGCAGACGGAACTCTAACCTGCCAGGCTCTGGGATTCCCACCCTGCTGCCACCAGCCAGGGCCGGGATGGAAGATGTGGTCTCTCAGAGTGGCAGAGGAGGGTATAGAGCACATATTATTGGCTCACCTAGAATTTAAGGAAAAGAATTGCCAGGACTTTACAAACAGGGAACTTCCGCTTCCTATGGAAATTTCTATTTGAAAAAGCAGAATACACTAAGCCTCATGCTTGCCCCCTTTAACTACACTAACTCCCTTCGCTACAGTGTCAGCCTGGCCCTTGTGGAACTGTGAGGCTTAAGAGCCATGATCCAGAATGCCTCATTTTATGTGCGGTGAAACTGAGGCACAGAGCAACACGGTCTTACCAAGAAACACAGTGGCCAGCTTCCAGACAGCCTGGGTGGAGCGGGCTTCTCCGGAACCTGCGTGGAATCAACGCCCATGGGGAGGTGGACCTACCTGTGAGTGAGCAGGGAGAGGCCTGGGGACAGCAGACTGGCACAGTGACTCCCAGGGGTCCCGAGAAAGTGGGACCTGTCCCACCTTATCAGATGTTTGCAGTGGAAAGCAACAGGCCAAGTCTGGATAATCCCAGATTCTTGCATTAGGTGGGCGCATGGTGCAGGTTACTCCTCTGTAGTGTGTAGAGGACACACAACATGGTCCCGGTCCACACCATGGAAGAGACCAGAAGAGAGAAGTTCTGCCAACCAAGAGAGCATAGGCACAAAAGAGCTTCCAGCTTGCAAACACCCTGAGCAAGGACTAAGGCCATGGAACTTCTGCCACTCCTGTCATCCCCAGGCCTGTGGGTGCCCCACTGCCATGGCTGCTGTGGATGCAGAAAGATAGGGCAGCACAGCCTTCTCTCTGGGGGCCACCGCTGGAGCTGATAGTACAAAGCGCCGTAGAGTTCCAAGGAGTCAGGTGGGGATTAGGGAGTGAGGGTCACCTTGGGGATGTCGAGCAGGTGGGCTGTTCCGTGCTCTAGCTGTGAGCAGACCTTTCTCTGTGCTCAAGGATAGTGTTTGCTTGGAGAACTTCTAGAGTGCTTCCAGTCTGTCGATCTGAGGAGGCAGTGGCAGATGGAGAGGCAGGAAACGTAGAGCTGATGCATTTCTGAGGCGTGGATGGACTTGTTGACGATGGGTCTGGGGGCCACACAATAATCAGGAGCTAGAGCTAGATCCTTCTGGCAGCAGAGCGTTGGTCTGAGGTCACTACCTCTGGCAGACTTTGGAATCTTCACAACCCAAACAGCCAGGGTCAGCATGTGGCCAGTCCACTTCCTGCCATTCAGGGAAGGCCCGGCGCGCATTCCAGGAAGAGATTCTCCCCTGCGGAGAGCCCAGGAGCTGAGCTCCAATTAGTGCCCCTGACACTCTTTGTGTGCTGACTAGTACCAGCACCAGCATATGAATTTTTGATGAGATTGCCTTTTGAATGCGTTGACTACCATAAATAACAGGGCAAACCATGTCCTGGGACAGGAGGGCCTTAGCCCTGTGGCTGGGTTCTGATCCAGTCCTGCCTCTAATTCACCTGAAGGCCACGGGTTCTTCAACTTTAAGCTGAAAGACTGGCCCCCATTTTAGTGGCTCCTGTGGCCTAGGGTCCTGAGACATGAGGTGGTGTACACAGCCCTGCGCTTGGGCCCAACCTCTGGAGGCTTTCCTCATTCTGCACTGGCCTCTGTTCTTATGAAGGAGGGACACATACACCCTCATAGTTTTGGCTAGAGGTAACAACTCAGCAAGACAGAACTTAAACACCAGAAGTTTGTCAAACTCTTTCATTTACTTCACACACGTGCATTTTTTAAATTATTTATTTAAGAACCATATAATCAGAAGAAGCATTTCATGACAACAGCATTGACATATTCAATAACAATTTCCAGAGCTAAGATGCATCTGTTTCAAGATTGACTGTAAATTTTTAGGTTTACAGTTGAATTAATACAGTTATACAATATTGTACTCAGTACAAACCCTTTAAGACATAAAATTAAGTGAGTTTTTAACCTTTAAAAATGATCGCCATTTCATTATTAAAATACACAGTTTCATACAGAGAAAGTCATTTTCAATACTATTGACACTAAGAGGCACATGCATTTCTAATCTCTATATATCTGATTATTACTAGTCACAGTTGGTTATTTTCTGAGCTCCTTGGCATCTGAGCATGGATATAAAATCATCAGGTGGATTTCAGTGGTAACGTTTTTCACATCTACTAATTATTAAGGGGCAAATTTTTATGCTTTGAAGAATATTTTTTTAAATTTTTTAAAAAATTTAATAACCACATGATTAGAAGAAGCATTTCATTACAGCTTTAACATATTCTGTAACACACTGCAGAGCAAGGATACATCTCTTCAAAAGTGGCTGTAAATTTTAGGTTCACAATTGAATTAATACAGTTATACAATATTGAGCTCAGTATAAACCCTGTAAGACATAAAATTAAATGAAGTTTTAACCCTTAGAAAAGGTCTCCATTTCAT
>NW_008333501.1:1301530-1304584 GCF_000622305.1 Nannospalax galili
CCTCTGCAAGAGCAGTCAGTGCTCTTAACCGCTGAGCCATCTCTCCAGCCCCTTGAATGAGTTTTTAACCCTCAAAAGAGATCTCCATTTCATTCTAAAATATACTGTTTCTTAGAGAAAGACTCATTGTTTTTGCTACTAACACTGAGATGTTGGCGCATGCGCCTCTAATCTGTATGTATCTGATTATTACTAGTCATAATCAGTTGCACTCGGATCCTTGGTCCCTGTGTGTCTATAAAGTCATTGGGTAGATTTCAATGGTAATATTCATCACCCCTACTAATTAACATGATGTAAACTTTTATGCTTCCTCCTCAAATATAATACATTTTTAAGTTTGTTGATTTGTGTGTGTGTGTGTGTGTATCACACAGAACATCCCAAACCATCTTATTCAACTATACACCCACTTCCCAGATGGCACCCTCCCATAGCCTTCCTCCCCCGACTACAGCCCTTATACTCTGATATCCCAGCTACTGTCTGCTGTGCTGTAGGCACCCGAGCCGTTTCCCACTACTTGTCCATCTGGTGAATCTAGTCAGCCTATCTAAAGGTCTTTGTTTTAGGAAGGTCAGCTGATCTAGCAGCAATCAGTTGTCAATATTCCTTTAGATAAGATTGGGGTCTGCTGTTCATTTTCCCAGTTCTATGCTGGGATACTGTCTGGGAGTCTCTTGGACTATCCTGGCCAATGTCTCGAAGGAAGGTATGTCCTGTCTGGTATTGTTTCCTGTTATGTAGCATTTAGCTATACACATGGACTCTTAAAGAATTATACTGATCTGTTTACTCTTTGGTTACACTTTCTTTTTGGATGTTTAAGATCATGCAGTTGTCCCAAATAAACAAATTTATTTTTAATCTTAAGGTCATTTGAGGATTTGTTCCTCAGGGGTCACATGGGTTAGGAGGAGACCCTGGCTCCTCTCCTCTACCAATTCCATCAATGTGAAGCTAAGTCAAAGATCCTACTCGACCATGGATGACTTCACTTGGAAGCATGGAGGAAATGTTTCCTCTGTGTTGACCCTCCTCTTCATAGACTGGGCACTGGTTCAAATACATTTGGTATCCATGTCCTCCTCAATCAAGAGGACAGGTGACTCACCACAGTTACAGAACATTTTGAGAGATGCTCCATAGTCCCCTGAAACTTAGTCAACCTGGGAGGGCAAGTGAGCCATCTCTCCAGCCCCTTGAATGAGTTTTTAACCCTCAAAAGAGATCTCCATTTCATTCTAAAATATACTGTTTCTTAGAGAAAGACTCATTGTTTTTGCTACTAACACTGAGATGTTGGCGCATGCGCCTCTAATCTGTATGTATCTGATTATTACTAGTCATAATCAGTTGCACTCGGATCCTTGGTCCCTGTGTGTCTATAAAGTCATTGGGTAGATTTCAATGGTAATATTCATCACCCCTACTAATTAACATGATGTAAACTTTTATGCTTCCTCCTCAAATATAATACATTTTTAAGTTTGTTGATTTGTGTGTGTGTGTGTATCACACAGAACATCCCAAACCATCTTATTCAACTATACACCCACTTCCCAGATGGCACCCTCCCATAGCCTTCCTCCCCCGACTACAGCCCTTATACTCTGATATCCCAGCTACTGTCTGCTGTGCTGTAGGCACCCGAGCCGTTTCCCACTACTTGTCCATCTGGTGAATCTAGTCAGCCTATCTAAAGGTCTTTGTTTTAGGAAGGTCAGCTGATCTAGCAGCAATCAGTTGTCAATATTCCTTTAGATAAGATTGGGGTCTGCTGTTCATTTTCCCAGTTCTATGCTGGGATACTGTCTGGGAATCCCTTGGGCCACCCTGGCCAACAACGCAGAAGAAGGTATAGCTTATCTGGCATTGTTGCTTGTTATGTAGCCTTTAGCTATGCATATGGACCCTTATGAAGTTATGTTTGCCCCTTTAATCTTTGGTTATACTTTCTTCTTGTCTGCTGGGTTTGGGTTTCGTTTGCTGTTGCCTTTCAAGTGTGTTGAGTTGCAATGTTAAGTCATTTATTTGTGTTCTTTCCGATTTTTTGATGTAGGCACTTAGAGCTATAAACGTCCCTCTAAGGACAGCTTTCAGTGTGTCCCAGAGGTTCTGTTGTGTTGTATTGTCCTTTCATTTAGTTCCATGACTACTTTTATTTCTTTCTTAATTTCTCCTTTGACCCATTCATCATTCAGGAATGTGTTATTTAATCTCCATGTGTTCGTGTGGTGACTAGGGCTTCTGCCAGTATTGACTGTAAGCTTTATTGCATTGTGGTCTGATAGAATGCATGGAATTATTTCAATCTTTTTGTATTTGTTGAGGTTTGTTTTGCGCCAAAGTATATGGTCGGTTTTGGAGAAGGTTCCATGGGGTGCTGAGTAAAAAATATGTCCTTTGGTGTTTGGGTGGAATAATCAGTAGATGTCTTTTAAGTCCATTTGATATATGGTATTGTTTAATTCAGATGTCTCTCTGTTAACTCTCTTCTCTGTTGACCTCTCTAATGGAGACAGTGGGGTACTGAAATCCCCTACTATTAGTGAGTTGGGATTAATCTGGGTCTTAAAGTCATATAGTATTTTTTTATGAAGTTGGGTGCAGCAGAGTTTAGTGAATATATGTTCATGATTGTAATATCTTCTTGATTTATTGTTCCTTTGATCAGAATGAAGTGGCCCTCTTTATCTCTTCTGATTAGTTTTAAAATCTATTTTGTCAGATACTAGAATTGCTATGCCTGCTTTTTTCTTAGGACCATTTGCTTGGTATATTTTTTTCCATCATTTCACTTTAAGATAGTGTCTGCCCTTGAAAGTGATTTTCTTGCAGACAACAAAAAGATAGGTTTTGTTTCTTAATCCATTCACCTAGTCTGTGTCTTTTGACAGGGGAGTTAAATTCGTTAGGGTTTAAAGTTATTAATGAAAGATGAGTATTGAATCCTGTCATTTTTATTTCTGTTTACATTCTCAATATAGCTGTGCTTTTCCACAGTTATACTCCTTGGATTTTTTTCCCACACCCTTTTGATATAGGCATTAC
>NW_008333501.1:1305385-1306970 GCF_000622305.1 Nannospalax galili
CCTTGTTTGTGTGTTCTTTAAATTCAGTGAATTCTTTTATCATATTCATCATTGTTCTTTTGAGTTCCATGTCCTGCATTGTCTCTAGAGGATTCCTATTGTACTCCTGTAGAGGACTACTGGTATTTGGTGGGGATATGTTAATTTGGTTTTTCTTGTTATTATTTTTTCTCTCTGATTTTGACATGTGAGTTTCTTTTGTAGTTTCTGATTCTTGTGTGACACTCAAGCCTTCAAGTTTAGGTCTGCTTCTTTTTGTAAACTTTATGTGTGTTTGTGGTTTACTTTTGGGGCATGAAAATCTCGTTCCTCTAAGCTTCCTGTTCTCTCTTTTGATTTTATATTGGAGTGGCCAGATTGCTTTTGTCTTCAGGAGCTCCCACAGAGGCCCAAGTCAGATGAGGATCAGATACTTTCAGGCTTTCTCCTAAGTTCTGGATCCCTCCAGGAACGATTTCGGCCTCAGGAATTTGGGGGTTGGACTGCCTGGGAGCCTGGCTCAGGAAAGATGCTGGTCTAGGATAGCCGATGGCTGTGCCACCCAGAAATGCAAAGGGAGATGGGGACAGCAAGCAGCCCCAAGGGCTCCTGGGGACTGCACTGAGGAACTGGGTTGGTCTGGATGCAAAGGATCATGAAGAGGAAAGGGAGGCTGGTGGGTTCTGCAGCTTTGGGAAGGAGAGGGAGGTGAGGGTGGGGCCGGGCCCAGAGTGCTCCTGGGGACCCAAGAAGGAACTGAGTTGGTCTGGATGCACAGGATCAGGAAGCAGTTGTGGTTCCCCAGGTGTTTGGGGCGCCAAGACAAGGAATGGGACAGGACCAAGGCTAGGACGAGAGACCAGCCGGGGAGACAGGAGGGTGAATGAGACTGGGGGAGTCAAGGCATGGAGGGCGCGGTCAACTTACCCTGGAGAGAGGCCTGCGGATCGTCCCAAAAGCTATTATTTTTAAAGTATTTATTATAAAAGCTATTCCATCTAATGTGTTCCTCGGTTTTGAGGTAGCATGATTTCTCTTGGATTTCATAGTTTCAAATTAGTTTCAGTTGTTTTAAATAGCAAATCTAGCTTGGACTCATGAAGAAAGTTACCTTATTATGACATGTAATATTTTTATATTTCATTGATTTGAATTTAACAATGATTTTATGATTTTATTATTTGTAAGAGAAAAAAGTACTGTGTGTCTTGTCTTGTTAGTATCCTTTGATAATTAAAAATAGTACAGAAGCAGGGGTTTTCTCTTCCCGTTTCCTGGAAGAGTTGTTTTAAATGAGCTTATTTGTTTCTTTATTGATTGTTAATGTTCCTCTGCGAAGCGGTGTGGACCTGGAGGTTGTATGCACCTGCTTGTGGGTAGCCTGCTTTATAAATCAGTTTTTAATTCTGGGTAAAATTTTAGCAGAAATGACTAGTCATCTATTCTACACTCTCGGTTTTATGTCATCATGTCTTTGTATTAATTTGCTGATTCCCAATTTTAAATGTATTAGGTTACATTTATAATATTAAAATTGTCAGAATAACTTCTCATTATCCTTTTATTCTTGATATCAGTAACCTGTGATTGGTGTGTCTGTGTGTGT
>NW_008333501.1:1307530-1309069 GCF_000622305.1 Nannospalax galili
TATTTTGGAGTATTTCATTTTCTACTAATTGTTGGCTACAAATAATTACATTGTACTATCCAGATATTATAATATGAATTCTTCATTTCCTGTAGTACAAGTAAGATTAATATTGTCATCAATATCTGCTTTATGCAAAAATCTTAGAAAAACTTGTGTTTTCCATCTGCATTTTTATTTTATTTATTTTTTGTCTATATTTTTACCCTTTTAAGACATTACTTGTGTAGACAAAGTTTAAACTTGTTCGTATATTTACACGTTTTCTGTTGTTCCTGTTTCCCTCGTGTCACTGTCGGACTGAACGATGTGCTGCTCCCCCTGACCCCCACAGGGACCACCACCTCATTGCTTCTTTTAGTACAGATCTACTGCTAAGATATTATTTCAGATTTTGTTTGGCTGCACGTGCCTGTTTCTGCCTTCACTCTTTAGAAGGTATTTCACTTTCAATAGGATATGATTTTAAGGCGGCAAGTTGCCTTTTCTCAGCAATTTGAGAATGTCTCCCATTGTCTCTGGCTTTCGTTACATGTTGGATTTTCTGACAGTCTCTCTGCTTCTCTGCAGGTAACATGTCTTCAATTCTCAACCCTCCCTCCAAATACATGCTTTCTAATTTTTCTTTGTTTCTGTTTTTTTTTTTAGATTTATTTTTATTTTACATGTGTGTTTTGTCTGCATGTATGTAAGTGCACAGCATGGATGCAGTGCCCTCAGAGGCCAGAAGAGAGCATCAGATCCCCTGAAAGTGGGTTACAAGTGTTGTGATCGGATCAGCTGCTTGAGTGCTAGGACCAGACCCTGGGTCCTCTGTGAGGGCAGTCAGTGCTCTTAACCACAGAGGCTTCTCTCCAGCCCTTGTTTCTTTTCCTTATTGTCTGTTTTTATAGTGTTGGGGACTTGAACTTGGGACCTTGCACATGCTAGGCAAGTACTTTCCACTGAGCTACATCTCTAGCCTTTAATTTTGCAGTAGTTTTACTCTGATATACCTAAGCATGTGGTTTTTAAGTATTTTGCTTTCTATTTACCCTCTTTGGGGTTAAGAACCCAAGAATTATTCAACTTGGGGAAATCTTGGCATTCTCCCTCTGAACAATTTTTGTAGTTCCATTGCTTTGCTCTCACCACTAAGATGTTAACTATGTATGTTAGACATTGTGTTTGTCAGCCATATTTAAATTTCTTCCCACAGTTCAATCTACGCATGTTCTACTGACTTGCCTTTTGTTTTACTAATTCTTTGTCCAGCTCATTTTACATGTCATTTAGCACCTCTGTTGAGTTCTTAATTTTCATTTTTTAATTTAATTTTCCTGTTTTGAGAATTTCATACACGAGTACCATATTTCCATCATTCCCCCCTTCTCCCCTCGAGCTCCCCCAGCATCTCCACTCTCAAGTTCATGACCTCTTCTTTAATTATTATTGTTATACACATATGTATGTACACACACACACACACAACGTACTGAGTCCATTAAATGCTGCTCATATATATGTGTGTTTAGAGCTGACCCCTTGGGATTGGATAAT
>NW_008333502.1:0-569 GCF_000622305.1 Nannospalax galili
GATTAGTCAAATTAATCATGTTTCAACCAAACTTCTTTGTTTTAGCATTTCAAACTTTTATACAAAATCTATGTTCAGGTTTTATATTAGCTCAAAAAATACTATATTGACTGCTTTATTTCCTTGTTTATTGTTTTGATTAATCTTTAGTTCAACTAAGAAAAAATTCACTTGTTTCATCATCCAGAAAAAAGTATTGTTCATTTAGGAGAAAAAGAGCTAATAATGATAACAATAACAAAAAACAGTGAATTTTTTTTTAATATTTTATTTATGGCCAGGCATGGTGGCACACACCTGTAATCCCAGCACTCGGGAGGCAGAGGCAGGTGGATCTCTGTGAGTTCAAGGCCAGCCTCGTCTACATAGTGAGTTCCAGGACAGCTGGTGCTACAGGGAGACCCTGTCTAAAAAAGACCAAAAACAAAATTAAAAAAAATATTTTATTATTTTTACTTTATGTGTATGTGTGTTTTGCCTGCATGTATGTAAGTGCACTCGTATCATGCAATGCCCACGGAGGCCAGAAGAGGGCAAAGATTCCCTGGAACTGGAGCTGAATTTAGGTC
>NW_008333503.1:0-553 GCF_000622305.1 Nannospalax galili
TTAAAGATTTTCAAGTATTGTAGGAACAGAAGTCCATAGAGAACCAATTCAAATTTGACCTTGCTTTACCTAAGGTGTGGGATAACAGGGATATCAGGGAAAAACAAAGCAAAACGTTTGCAACCAAAAGAAAACAACCAATGTCCCCTTTTCTTTCTTTGCCTAGAATCGTTTATCCTAAGATTCTTGCAATCATGTTACTGTTCAATGGTTTTGCTTTTAACCTTTATTAGCCTATTAATGTTACATTTTAGTCATCCTCTCGATAGGCTCTATTTTAGTCTCCTCTTGCTTCCTCCTCTCCTCCTCTTCGTGTTTCATCTTTTACAGTTCATGTTTACTTTGTACGTTTCCCATGTTTGCAGATATTCTTATGTATGGTCACATTCTCTTTCCTTCCTTCCTTCCTTCCTTCCTTCCTTCCTTCCTTCCTTCCTTCCTTTCCTTCTTTTTCTTTCTCTCCCTCCCCCCTTTCTTTCTTTCTTTCTTTCTTTCTTTCTTTCTTTCTTTCTTTCTTTCTTTCTTTCTCTCGTTCATTTTTAGCACTAGTAAT
>NW_008333503.1:676-16502 GCF_000622305.1 Nannospalax galili
TTTCCTTTCTATAGATGCTGTTCATGTTTACTTTGTACGTTTCCCATGTTTACAGATATTCTTATATATTATCCCCAATACGTCCTCGCCGGCCAAGGACGACCCTGTCCGCTTACCTCCTTTCCTCAGATCTCGGTGGGACCTCCACTTGCTGCGCCAGCTCGTCAAGCTCCGAGTATCCTGGGCAGAGGGCATCAGGATTGAACAAACTATCACACCATCATGGAGTGGGAGGAAGGACTTCGACTGCCTCTTTATTGTTTGAGACAAGGGTTTTTATACTCTTCAGTATAGGAGGTGGAGTCAGGACACATGATAATTGGCATCACCTGACTGTAAGCCTAGTTTTGGGGTCAGGTGTACCTTTTCTCAGAATCAGGAGAAAGTCCTTGTGATAAACAACTCCAGCAAACACCACAGATACCCAAGCTCTTACAAGGGGGGGGCAGAGGTCAGGACGCCATATCCCTGCAAATATAAGCCTCAGAAAAGTTAGCTTCACTGATTCTAGTTTATTTGACATCAGCTTGGTCAAGTGTTCTCTTTCTGAGGAGAAGGTTTATATAGTACAAATGGGACACAAATGCATTTAACATAGGAAGGATCCAGCAGCAGTTAGCATCACCACACAGAGGTTCTTGACACATTATCTCAGCTTCTACTTATAGAGCAAACTTTAAAATCTTTAACTCAATAGAATAATAGGCCTACAGCACTGGCAAAATCAAAGCTGTTGACCTCTTACAAACTTAGGGGATAGTGCAGGTCACCATTAAGTCTCATTATTTGATGCACATTGGATCTTGGATAATCACTAGCAAAATAGTCACTGAATAGCTATAGAATAGGATTTCAGTAGCTGCACTGCCCCATAGCAGGCTTTTCATCTGAGTGGTGCTGATTATAAATAGAAGTGTCAAGGGAATTTCCTTAGCCATTTCATATGTCAGCCAAGGCACAATGTATAAAACAGAGTACTTTGGGCCACTTTGCATGTACTGAATTTACATGTCTTTAACTCTGCAACTCTTGCATAATACATAAAGTTTAGATGCACAGATATACTTTTAATCACAGATACATAATTTTTTGTTTTCTTGTTGTTGCTTCTTGTCTTTTGAGACAGCCCCAGCTTGCCAGGAACTTGCTACATAGACCCAACTGGTCTGGAGCTCATAGAGATCCATCTGCCTCTGCCTTTCAAGTGCTGGGATTAAAAGTGTATACCTCCATGCTTGGCTGCATAGGTTTTTTAGTGTACTAAAATCACATTAAAATAGTTGTTTATAAAGACTACCATAAACAAATAGAAACTTGACTTAGTATGTATTCAAAGAAGCCAAAAGCCTAACAAAATCAGCAGAAAATAAATATAAGTAATTATCTTCTTTTTCTTTGTGTGTGTGTGTGTGTGTGTGTGTGTGTGTGTGTGTCTATGCACATGTGTGATTGAGCATGCAGAGGCAGAGGTTTATATCAGGTGGTTTTCGAAACAGTATCTCTCACTGAATCTAGAGGTCATGAATTCAGTTAGACTGACTGGCCAGCAAACCCCAGGGATCCTCCGGCCTCTACCTCCCTGGTGCTGGAATTGCAGGGATGAACCATCACACCTGCTTTTTTATGGGTACAGTGGATTGAACTCAAGTCCTCATGACTATGTGCAAGCATTTCGCTGACTGAGACATCTACCTAGACCCAGATAATCTTATATTTATTTATACTTTGAAACATCTTTTAAAAATTTAAAAATTTATTTCAGCGACCATAAACAGACTCATTACTTGGTATCTAAGTGTACTTCACATATATGATAGCTTTATTTAACCAGAGGTGTAAAGTCATTACAAGACCTCAATCTGGGGGGCTGAAGAGATGGTTCGGCAGGTAAGAGCACTGGTTGCTTTGCAAAAAACCCATGTAGGCAAAACACTAAAATAAAATATAAATAAATTTTTAAAAGACTTCAGTTTGGCTGGAGAGATAGTTCAGTGGATAGAGTACTTGCTGCTAGGACCAGGGTTCAGTTACACACCCACATTGGGTGGCTCACACTACCTGTAACTCCAGCTCTGGGAGATCTAATGCCCTCTTCTGGCCTCTGCAGGCACTACACTCACATAAACATACACAGACATGCACATAAAAATGTTTTTTTAAAAAGACTTCAACCTAAACAGAAACTTAAATGAATGCTGATTCTGCTAAAAGTCTGACAAAAGTAATAGATAGAAAACCTGAAACATTACATTCTTCTTTGGGAATTACAGATGATGTTAGTTAAATTCTATATTTCCTTCATCTGAGTCTCACATTTGAGGACACAAGAATAATCTGGAGATCTGGTTAGCATATACACTCCCAGCATCTCAACCAGATATGCTAGCTTAGAGTTCAAAAAATTACATCTTAAACATAGCCCTTTCCATCATTCTGGGGCCAAGGGCTCTTGGTCCACACTTTGGGAAACACATCCCAATATTGTCCTACTCTTACATTCCCTGAAAAAGAATTCCAGCAATGGCCTGTAGTCTAGGGAAAGTGTTTTTCATTTACTGCTGCTACCAGTTCATGCATAGATGAATGAAAGGAAATTATTTTGTGCCAAGTTTTTTTTCTCTCACGATGAATGGAGCTTGGTCCTGTCTGTGCCAAGTTCTTTGGCTTAGGGCTAAAAAAGTAACTCAGTAGTCTATTAAACATTTCATGCATCTGTTTAGGGTGTTCTTGATACCAGTTCTGGTCACTCAATCTGGCTAAATGTTCATAAGCACCAAAGGGTAAGAGCTGTGTTTACTTAAATTGGGGGTGATGCTGGGCACCTGAGGCCTCTCAATGACTAGAGGACATGAAGAAACTATGGACAAAAATGGTGAGAAGTGGCAGGCACAGAGGCACTTGGTCCACAGTGGTTTGGTGGCTCCACTATTCATGGTTCTCTGTTCATCTAACATGTTGAGAAAGCAAGAAGTAGATCCTAAAAGCCTAGTCAGGCCACATAGATATCATATGGGTGAGTTTTGTTACATGGAATTTCATGGATCAGAGACAAATGCTCATCAGGCATGTGAGAAGCCACAAGATGTTTTCTGGAAGAATGTACCAGTGTCTGAGATAGAAAATATGCCTGGAAAAGAACCAGAGGATAGCTGGGGGGGGGTGTTCTGTTAATCCTGTGAACTTTAACTCTGAAGTGAGAAGACATTTTCCCAGGACACTTGTATAGTCATCCAATCATTTAAAGAGCCAAAACTGTGACATCAACTTGAGGAAGTGTCTTACTAGATAACTGCCATCTTCTATGTGTGTATGTTAATCCTGTGAACTTTAACTCTGAAGTGAGAAGACATTTTCCCAGGACACTTGTATAGTCATCCAATCATTTAAAGAGCCAAAACTGTGCCATCAACTTGAGGAAGTGTCTTACTAAATAATTGCTATCTTCTACATGTGTATAAACGTGTATGAATATGTGTGTGAACATCTCATTTGTATCTTCTGGAAATGGATTTTATAGGGGATGAGCAGTTGATGGGAAATTTTGTATTCCATGTTGTAGAGAGGGATTTTCTTGTACATGTTATTAACAGCTTAGCTATACGCATGTTAATACCTTGCTTATTCTGAGCTAACTTTTCTAGTCCTGGTGGCACCTGGAGCAATACCAGAGTGATACCAGCTGACACTAACCAGGCTCAGCATTCCAAGAAGTCACTAAGTCCAGAGGACATCACAAGTCTCAGAAATATGACTCAGTGCTTGACCAGAAGGACAAGTCTGAGCTTCTGAATTACTGACTGCTTCTTATCCCTCTGTATAAAGACTGATGCCTGGAGATAAGAGAATGCATCTTATTTTTAAGATGTTAACCCACTGCCTTCTCATATTGCCAGCATCTTGGAAAAGCACACCTTAATGATTCAGTTGCTGTCTCACTCACTGTGTTTGTGGTGACAAGCAGTATAAACTCTGGTGTTCCAGATCCACATTTAACCTATTCCTAGAAGCCAACCCAGGCATCCAGTTGCTGTTTTCATAATGTCCAGTTCAAAACCCAGCAAGTCTTGAAATGCATCTACAATGAAAATTCAAGAGATTTTTATTTCTGTAATTATTCTTTTTATATATGAGACACAATAAGTACTTGGAACTTAACTCTTGCAAAAAGCTTCAGTGAGAACTTAGGTAAAAAACAAAAAGTTAGGAAGCACTAAGTTTACTCCACCTCCATGTCTCATGTACTGGGAGCATCCCGGAAGGCGAAGTTGATAGTAGTTACTGAATTTCTTTCTGCATGAGCTATAGCCAATCAGTGAGTACGTCATGTTCACACAGCTCTTATTGGAAACAGAGATCAAGCTGTCTTTCCACAACTCCACAGGGATTCTACCTGATAAATAATAAAGACGTAAAATACATGTTGAGTTATAGGGAATATTGGAATTTTTCCAAGTGCATGTCTTCTTACAAAGTTGCAGGAGCCATAGTTCACTGAATGAAGGTGCTTTTTGGTTGTTGTTCATTTTTTAATGGCCACATTGGCAGACACCAAAAACTGAGAAATCTTACTGGCAGCCTTCCTTTTCCCCACACTCCTGCTCCAAATAGCTTGGAGGTGAAGGAGAGATTCATTTCCTTTGTTTCACAAGAAGGGAAGTAGCCAGAGAATTAAACCATGGATCAATCTGACAAAAGACACGGCGAGGAGATGCTTCATCATTAAGTGATCTTTATCATGCTCCCATACTCACGTAGTCTTGCCTCATAGAACTCAAGCTCATTTATCAAGTTCGTGCAGTGCATCCTTCCCAATCTTCTACTCGTCTCTATGCCCCTATGTCAGTCAACAACGTGTGTCTTGCATTAAGAAGGCTCAATTGTGAGTGGCTTAGATCATGGAGATATTTTCTGTTTACTTAATGAGAAGTCTCAAGATTGGCTGACACCTTGATGTTGTCGCAGGTCTTCACTCTTCTGCTTCATCAACCTACAGGGTTGGTCTGTCATCTTCTTGGTTGTCATGGTGGGTCCACAGGATAGTAGATCCCAATATCTCATTTTACGTGATTTTCAGTAGCAGCAAACAGGATGATAAGGGCAGGTGCAAAACATGTAATTTGGCGCAGTGAATGGAATGAAGAGACCAGTTCTTCAGAGAGTACAAGCAAGGGAAGGTACATCAAAGAACAACAGTAACACTGAGTGCTTCGTGCTGACATCATTTCCCATCATCTTAATCTTCACAACCCTGTTATGAGGTTAGAATATCTATTCTATAGAAATAAAAAGAGGTGGGGCCAGAGAGGTGGCTCAGCAATTAAGAGCACTCACTGCTCTTCCAGAAGACCTGAGTTTGATTCCCAGCACCCAGAAGGCAGCTAACAACTGCCCCTAACTCTGGTTACAGGGGATCCGATGCCCTTTTCTGGCCTCAGCAGGCATTGCACACATATGCCACACTTATATACATGCAGGCAAACACTGATATGCATAAAATAAAAACCAAATTTTCAAAAAGAAATAAAAGGTAGCAAAATTAAAAGTACCTTTTATAGTTTTTGCATGACATTTTATCTTGCCATTCTACACATTCGGTTTATACACTTATTTCAGATGTACACTCATGTGGCTGAGATTTATGTTCACGGAAGCTGTCAGTTTTGCCTTCAGCAGACAGCCCCTACAGGAGGACAGCTGCCTCTGCCATGGTCCCTCCCTCCCCATGTCACCTCATCTGGAAGCTGAATGACTTAGAGTTTCTGGCCAGGTAGTCTAGCCCAGTATGGGTCCTGATTCATCTTGCTTCTTTTTATAGGCCTGGATCAAGGATGCTCCCTGACAGTTTGAACCCACTGCCTTGGAGTCTGCTTCCTGAAATATGAGAATGTGGCCATTTCTAGGATCCCTTTTCCATATTGTCTATATATTTCTATTTTACATTATTACAAACATACTGAAATGTTACTTTTAATTTTGGGGTGTAACACTCCAGTATGAACAATTACTCACATTGCTAAATAACCTTTATAATTGCCTTTTAAAGATGTAAAACTAACCTGATGGAATGTAGCTTTGTATGTATAAAGCCCTGGGCTCAGATCACAGCACTGCAAATACATTAATAACTTGAAAATAATGTAACTATATCATAAAATATTTCAAAAGAGATAATTACCCGTAATCCTCGGGGCTGGTGAGATGGCTCAGTAGTTAAGAATACTGGTTGTTCTTGCAGAAAACCTGGGCTCAAATCCCAGCACCCACATGGCAGCTAACAACTGTCCGTAACTCCAGTCTAAGGGCATCCAACAGCCTCTTCTCACCTCCGTGGGCATTGTATGACACGGGTGCACTTACCTATATGCAGGCAATACATGCATACACATAAAATAAAAGTAATAAATAAATTTTTTAAAAAAGAATAAAAAACCAAAAGAGATAATTACCCATAATCCTCTATCAAGCATAATTGGTTGTTTTGTTTCCTTTAGGTAGGTTTTTTTCAATCACTACTTTTATAAGGTACTAATCACTATGTATAAGAAGTTCCCTTTTTTACATTCTTTAAATTTTTTGCCAGGTGTGGTGGCATATGCTTTTAATCCCAGCACTAGGGAGACAGAGGCAGGAGGAGGTCTCTGAGTTCAAGGCCAGCCTGGTCTATATGGTGAGTTCCAGGCCAGCCAGAGCTACACAGTGAGACCCTGTCTAAGAAAAGCATTTACTTTTTATGCTTCCTTTTGTATCAGAGAGAATCAAAGGTAGCCTGTAAAATAACATAAATTCAATAAAATGTAGGCTGGACATTAGCCAGGGCCTCCTGATCATCAGAAGTTTATATAGACATATAGTGAACATTTGAACACATGGAAAATGGGAATTTAGAGCGCTTCTAAGACTGGGAGGACATCTGACCACTGGGACTCATACTTTTGATTTCAACTCCTTTGTCTGGCTATGGGCACATCTAGCTGTGTCAGTCTTGCCTGTGTCATTCTGGAAATAAGAATAACATTTCTGTTTGCTGCACATGGGCACACACAAAACCCACAAAACATGCCAGAAAGAAGTAACCCACTTATATCCAGTACTTTGTGACTATTCTCTCTTTATTCGTGCTTTGGAGACTGTCTTTCTGGTTCCCAGTCCTTACTTGCCTGCTGATGTAACAGAAATTCTCCCCTCCCCTCATGCAACAACAGTATCACCCACTTTGAGGCCTCTGGGTGAGTCTATACTAGAAAATAATTTATTTGCATATTTCCTCAGTAATGACAAATTATATCCTACAATAGATTCTATGTGGGTTTTTAAAAATATTTTATTTTTATTTTATGTATGTGTTTTGCTTGCATGCATTTAAGTGTACTACGTGCATGCAATGTCACTGGGTGCCAGAAGAGGGTGTTGGATCCCCCGGAACTGGAGTTACAGACAGTTGTTAACTACCATATGACTGTTGTGAACCCAAGCCAGGTCTCCTGCATGTTTTCTTAACTACCGGGCTATCTCTCCAGCCCAGGATCTCTGTTTTTAACGTTTGAGAAAATAAAAATATTTTGATCTCTGACATTAAAATAAAGGGTGTGGAAGTTGGAGAGTAGAGAATAACAGTGGGAGGGAGGACAGCACAGGAGGTGCATATCATGAAGCGTCTGTACTTGAAACTTTGTTATGGAGGGCAGAGAAGGAGTTGAGGTCAACACTATGAACTGAAGTTCTCCGCAGAGAAGCTGCACCAAGGGTGCGATTCTGCAAGGCTAATTGACTAATTAGAACTTCACGATTGTTGAGAGTTGGAATGATGTAGATCTACAGACAAATTATCTTGGGCTATCATTAGCCCCATTCATAGCCATTCATCACCTACCTCTGTTTCTGACTTAGCATCCCTGTCATGATCATGTGAAACCTTTTGGGATATATTAACAGCCCACTAGCTTCCTCCAACTCAAAAGCTAAGAATTGTCAGATAGCATCTGAAACCGATAGGAGAGATTTCCCCACTTTACTGGAGCCTGCCTGTCTCATGTTTCTACCAATATATTTGAAATTACCTTAATTTATAACCTTCTTATTGTTCTGTAACTGTAAAAACTTCATGAACCTGTTACCATGCTGTAACATAGTATTTGGGTAACCTGAATCTATGTTCCCGGGCCATGGTCACTCATATTTGGTTCTTATTCCCTTTGAGGTGAGAACTGTTTTGCATTAACCAAAATATCTTAATAACTTAGCAGCTGTTGGGACCCACAGAATATAACAGATGAGGAAGTAAAATGCATCCACAGAGACTACATAAAATTAAAAAGCTTCTACATAGTAACGGAAACAATGAATTAAGTGAAGAGACAGAATGGGAGAAAATCTTTACTGGCTACACATTGAGCAGAGGACTAATATCTAGAATATATAAAGAACTCAAAAGGCCAACTACTAAGGAACCAAACAATCCAATGAATAAATGGACTAATGAAATGAACAGACAGGTCTCAAAAAATGAAATACAAAAGGCCAATAAGCATATGAAAAAAATGTTTAACACCCTTGGCTATCAGGAAAATGCAAATTAAAACTATTGATAGTCTATCTCTCTCTAGTCATAGTGGCTACCATTAAGAAAACAAATGACAGGGACTGGGGAGATTGCAGTGGTTAAGAGCACTGGCTGCTCTTGCAGAGGACCCAGGTTCGAGTCCCAGCACCCACAGGGCAGCTAAAAACTGTGCTAACTCCAGTTCCAGGGGATCTGATGACCTCTTGTGACCTCTGTGGGCATGACATGACAGGAGTTCACTTACATACATGCAAGCAATACACTTATACACATAAAATAAAAAATAGTAATAAAAAATAATAAATATGTACATGCAAACAGTACTTAAACATATAAAATTAAAAAATAGTAAGTAAAATTTTGAAAATGACAGCAAATCCTGGCAGGATATGAGGAAAGGGAGCTTTATCCACTCCTGCTGGGAATGTAAATTAGTCCAGCTACTATGGAAATCAGTGTAGAGGTGCCTCAGAGAAACTAAATATGGGGTTACTCTATGGCCCAGTTATACTACTCCTGGGTACTTACCTGAAAGACTAGAAATCAATATCTGACAGAGTTCCTTGCACATCCATGTTTACTGCAGGACTGTTCAAAACTTCAAATTATGAATGAAATTAGGCGCGGTACCTGTCAACACATGAGTGGATAAAGAAAATGTCATGTGTATATATGATGGAGTTTTGTTTAGCCATAAGAACAAAATTGAGTTGTTTGCAGGAAGGTAGATCCAACTGGAAGTCGTTCTAGTGAGTGAAATAAGTTAGTCTCAGAAAAGTAAACACTGCATGTTTTCTCTCATTTGTGGATCTTAAACTGTATATAAATGCACAAACTCTTATATGTGTATAGGGCATGAAAGTAGCAGTGATATTGTGGAAGTAAAGGAGAATAACAGGGGAAAGAGGAGGAAGAGAGGAGAGAATATGGCCAGAAAACATGATGTACTTACGTGAAAACCATTTTATGAAAACCATCACTATTGATGAGAAATGGACATTTGGCTCAGGCACGGTAGGGAAGATGATTCATCACTCAGAGCTCAGCACCTTTCTCTGCCTATGGACAATATCTATTTATGTTGGGCTTGGCTGTGTCAGTCTGGACAGTGAACACCACATGTCCTCTGCTTGCCGCACATGGACACACACAAGTCATAGGACTCCTTTCCATGTGACACTATTACCTCCTATTATTCACCGTAGCCATGGCTGAATCTTCTTTCTCCTCTATTCCAACCTCGTTCCTTCCTTCCTTCCTTTCTCTGCATCTACATTTACATCACTATGTGCAAGCATACGCCAACACAGATATTTTTAATTGCTTATTTAAAATTTTTACTTTATGTGTATGAGTGTTTTGCCTGCATGTACACAAGTGCGCCTGTGCAGGCGATGCACACGGAGGCCATGAGATTCCCTGGAACTGAGGTTATTGATGTTAGCCACCATGTGGGTGCTGGGAACCAAACCCAGGTCCTCTGCAAGAGCAGCCAGTGCTCCTAAGCACTAAGCCATCTTTCCAGCCCCCAATACAAATACATTTTTTAAAGGTCTCCAAAATTATGAATCTAGGACTTTGAGGGAAAGTGGCTGTTTTAGTTAGCTTTCTGTTGCTGTGATCAAACACTGATCAAAATCAACTTAAGAGGTGGAAAGGGTTATTTCAGGTCATACTCCGTCACTGAGAGAAGTTAGAGCAAAGACTCAAGGCAGGAACCTGGAGGCAGTTACTGAAGCAAAATCCACAGAGGCGTCAGCTACCTTTCTCACACAGCTGAGGCCCACTTGCCCAGGGATGGCACGGCCCACAGTGGGCTGCACCAACCTAGTCAATTAGAATCAAGAAAATGTTCCAAAGACATGCCCACGGGCCAATTCGATAGAGAAAATTCCTCACTTGGGGTTCATTCTTCCCAGGTGTCTCCAGCTTGTGTCGAGTTGGCAAAAAAACAAACCAGCACAGTTGCCCTACCATGAAAGAAACTGAGAAATGTGGAACAGAGTCGTCTGAAGGGGAAGATGAAGCATTCAGCTTTACAGGATAAGGCAGGCAAACGGGGGTCACTGAAAACAATAAAGATTCCTCACTTCCTGCTGCTTCCTAGTCTCTGGCAGGAAGTCCTTATTTTTAACTCTAACAAGGCCCCTTCAACTGACCTGCTTAGAGTCACACATGACTTTGGCTATCTCAGCTTGGAGATGTGACCTAGAAACCTCTTCTTTATTTAAGTTGACCAATCCAAAATTAGGGGAGGGGAAACCACTAAAACCCTTAAAACCCAGGCCCTTCCCTTAGGGATGTTGAAGTCTCAGTTTTGCAGGCCCCTCTCCGCCTGTGGAGAGTTCCATCTTTCTGTCAGTGTGTGTGTACGTTTGGGGATTCTTTTTGTGTGTGGATGCGATTCTCTATCTTTCCATTAAAGTCTCTTTGACTGCTGCTCTCTGATGGTCCGAGATTTTCCCTGCTTGTGACGTTTTGGTGTTAGCCTTAGCCTTTAACGGCTGCACCATCCTCTCTGCATTGGTGGAGAAAATAAACCCAAACCCAACAGTACTCCTAGACAGATACCATGCCAACTGAAATATATTTGGGGGATCTCATCTGGGTTTCTTTTGACGACCACCAACACATCAAGGTCAGAGTAAACCAAACCAAAACTGTGAAAGGATTCATTCACCCCTGAATCCTGGAAGGGGAGCTACTCTCTGCATATACTAGGCATGGTGGAACGTCCATGGCTGGATTCTGTCACTTACCTTCTTCTAACTCTGTGATTATTCTCTCTCTCTCTCTCTCTCTCTCTCTCTCTCTCTCTCTCTCTATTAAAGAGGCCACTAGAAAACCACCTAAGAATGTAAGAGAATAAGAGAATTCTTCAATTTGTGACTAGAAATTAGCTACATGCCCTGTAAGCTAAACTTGACATAAGGGGAAAAGAGATACAGCATTTCTTTCAGTCTTTCTGGACTTGCTAGTAGTTGGCTGCAGGAAAATAAAACTTCACTCTGAAACAGAAGAGACCTTTTTTCAGTCTCGCCCGGCTAGTTATCTTTTCTCTGATGCTACACTGGCCCAGAAGAACCAAGGAGACCTTGGGGAAGGGAGGCCTGCCCAAAGCCCTCAACATGGCAGAGCTTCCCAGCTGTTAACACATTGAAGCTATTGCTTAAAGGATGCCATCTACATCCCAAGGTGACATCAGCTGTAATGTGCACAGGATTCACCTTTCTCTCCCTCTCTACTGGGCTTCCCTCAGGAAACCTAGGAGTATTTGGATTACATTTGAGAAGAGGAAAAAGATAACAGATTAAATGTTTTCAGTAAGTTTTTTAAGGAAATTAATTCCACCTAACACAGAGACTTACACATGATGCTCAGATGGGATATGGGCTTCCAGGTAGCATCACTTGGCATTTAAAATTACAATCAATAGTAAGACATGGACTCTTCTGTAGACACAAAAGCATAACTTCACCCCAAAGGGGATAAGAGATAGTTTATTCTGGAGCCAAATATGAGTGACCATGGCCTAAGAACACAGTTTCAGGTTAACCCAAATTCCATGTTCCAGTGTGGTAAATGTTACATTACGTTTTTATAGTAAAGAAAAGAAAAGTCAAGTCATAAATCAAGACACTTTTCACATACATTGGTGGATACATTCAGTAGGCAGTTTAGAGCAAAGTAGGGGGTCTATAGGTCTCAGATGCTATCTGATAACATTCTTAGCTTTTTGGCTGGTGTGGGACCTGGTGATCTACTAAGTTAATGCATTTTATTAGTCACAAGCAGAAACAGAGGTAAGCAAGGTGTGGCTGTTTATGGGGTTAAAGATGTCCCCAGATAATTTGTGAATAGTCTCTGGATCTGCAGCATTCCAAACTCTCCACAGTCATTGAAGTGTTTATCAGTTGGTCAGTCTTGCAGGAAACTCAGCTCAGGATGTAGGAGTTCCTCCCGGGGACTTTCTTTCACACTCCTTAATTTGATTAAGACCACGGAGTTTCCTCCTCTGTTTCTTTGCTATTTGGAGCCCAACCTACCTGAAGGTAATTTCTCCTGCTTTATGAGTCTGACTCTAACAGGATGATTTTTTTAAGAAAAGGGGGTGGCTGTCCACATGTAAAGTGTGATATTCATGAATCCCCCAGGAACTCATGCCCTGAAGGGATTGGGTTCATTTTATCACGGATCTGAGCTCACCACAGACAAAAAAGTAACCATGTGGCTTTGTCACCATCTTGGCTGGTGATTTCATCGAGATGCAGGTAACCATGTGGCCTGGCCACCATCTTGACTAATGACATCATTAATATGGGGCTAGCCACATTGATTCGGTCACCATTTTAGTTAGTGATATCATCACACTAAAACTAAAGGTTACTTTAGTTTCCATCACTCTGAACAGCAGAAACTTAAAAATTATTATGTAGCTTTTGTGGAAGGAAAAAGAAAAAATTCTATAGGGAGGTATCACCCTGATCTGTTGGTTTACAAATAAGATTAAAAGGAACTGGGTTACAAGTGAAGTAATCAGAGTCTGGGACACCTAGACATGGGTAAGCATGAATCAGTCCCACTATGGGAACCTATCACCATGGAGCAAATTAGCTTATGAGAATTGCCACCATCAGGCGCCTGAGCCCCCTCTCCAGATTCCAGACTGGGAGACTCTAGGAGGACTCTCCATAGATCTCGCAAACGCTTTTCTTTCCTTTTACAAGTGGGAACAAAAGCAGGTTCTTTGCTGGCTGGCCTCCTGGGCACCTGGAACAAGCTGGAATCCCAACCAAATGGGCAGAACTAGACTTTCCAATACAAGAGTTCTTGTAATGTCTCCTGCCATCTAAAACTCTCATTATAGGGTTAACATATTAAAACCCTTACCCCTGGAGATGCTGTTTTTCTGCCTTTTCTCATTTGCAGAGAATGTTCTGTAGCTCCAAGGTCATTTTGATAAGTGCAAGGGCTCCTACTAAAAATGTAAATTTTCTTCTAACTCAGATATGAAGTAATAAGAAAAAATATAAAAGTAGAAGCAGAGAGGTTTGCTTGGGGCTTACAAAACAGTTTGGTTATAGCGTGTGTGTGTGTGTGTGTGTGTGTGTGTGTGTGTGTGTGTATTCTCAATTTACTACAATATGCCATGTATATAATTTGGATTCAACCTTCTTTGAATAAGATGATATCATCTAAGGCAAACAGCTGCCATCCTCATGATTTTAACTGGTAACTACTTGCAAAACTTGTTAATGTTGTTATGAAAGATAATTACAGTTGGACTTGTTGACTATTGATGTTAGACTTATTTGTTCTCCAGGGTGAACTTTAATAGAATCAAACATTCATCTGTCATCAGAATCTTATGAGAAAGGGAAAGACATTGCTTAATAATCCCAACAAGAAAATTCTCACAATGGATGGTAAATCGGTTAATATTATTATGTCTCATGGTAATAAGAGAGAAATAGTGAGTAGGTATGAGAGAGAGGAAGTTAAAATGACCTAAGAATGGAACTAGTTTTAATAAAGAAGGATTTCTGGATGAAGATTAAAATGGCTGGATATTTCCAGAAAGAAAAAGAAAAATAGAAAGCTATGTAAATGATGAAAGTCTGAGGACGTTCATAGCAGTAAGAAAGAAACAGTAAGTGGGTAAGATGCTAAAAGGATGCAAGAATAGAAATATTTTTAGTGAAAAAGGATTTGTGTATAAAGACTAAAATGGCTGGATGTTTCCAGAATGGAAAAGAAAGCTGAAAAGTCTTTGCAAGAGATGAAGGTCTGGGTAGGTTTCTTAATATATGGAAAAGATGAGACTTACAGATTATACATAAATAATCTTCAAATTTCTAAGGTCACAATTCAGTCAAACTTCTACTTAAATTAATGAAACTATTGATCTATTCTTGTTAACAATTATAAAGGCTGGCTTAAAAGAAGAAATATATGTCTAATCAGGGTTTATTTTAAAATGTTTGGTTTTCCTCAAGTACACAGTAATTAAAAGTACCAAACTGGCAGAACTAACCTTCTGAGTATTCAATAATCAGACCGGGAGGCCTATACTAGTGTGTTCTGAGGGATTAAAAGGGACAATATTTTGCCTCTTGCCCTCCAAGGTCAATTAGGTCCCAGGGGACTATCCTGAAACTGTGAGTCAACTATTCCCTTGTTAAGCGAGACTCTACCAGGTGGTCTTTAACCAGTGTCCGGTCTAAAAGGAGGAGGGCCAGTACAGAGAAAAATGTTCTCAGTGTTTCCAGATGAAGTCCTGGTCAAACAAGGCCTTGGCTTCTCCTCATACAGATGGAACAACCCATAAAAGGAAGCTGAAAGAAACAGAGCTGCTCCCAAACCCAAGTGATCCCTGAGGACCAGATCCTCAACTGACCTTGACAAACAAGGTTAATTCTGGCCACCTGCATGGTTTTAAGCACCTAACAGGAATGTGTAACCCCAAATTAAAACGATTGGTATGTTTCCCCCCGATTAGTGATTGGTATGTTTCTTTGACAGTCCAAGGAACTATGTTCTTTGACATGAGGCTTAGCCATATGAAATGTTGTTTAGACAATTATTTCTCACTAATTATTTTCTTCTTCATAAAGCAAATGCTGCTCAATTATAAGACTTCAGACCTGGCCTCAATTCAACACAGCACCTACCTGCAGCCAAGTCTATTATTGTTTTAATGTAAACATTACGTGATTACTAAATTTCTCTTTCTCCCTCTCTAGAGGCACAGGAAGGGACCTCACCCTGTGATTCTAGCCACTCTAACCGCCTTCAAAATGCCTGAGAGCACATCCAGGATTCATCCCTCTTGAGTCCAGCCTTGGAGGCCAAAAGAAAAACGAGGACCCCAATAGATGGATGCTTTTGAGCTCAACAAGAGATTCTAATGAACTTTAATTTGACTAAGACTTGTAATGCTAATAACTTGCCTGTACTTCTCCCTCACGGCTCTTTCCAAATGCCAAACAAGAACTCCCTTTCCTCCATACAACTTACAGTTACATACTTTTGGGGGTCCTTTAAATAGATCTACTGAAGTAGGTACCCTGACTGCCACAACCTATACCCCCTTTAGCTGAAAGAACCCAGAGTTGACTATCACCTCAATTCCATATCGGCAGATGGGGCAACTACCTCAGAGGGGGTATGGATGAGCACAAGAGATGGAAATTGGATAGGCAGTTCAGGTCAGGGACCCCGATAGCAACACTTCTGAAAATGCCCTTGGTTCTTTAACCAAAAAAC
>NW_008333503.1:16631-19731 GCF_000622305.1 Nannospalax galili
AGTATGAATTATAAAAGATTATTTATTTATTTATTTATTTATTTATTTATTTATTTATTTATTTATTTATTTATCTTTTTGAGACAGGGTCTCCCTGTAGCCCCAAATGTCCAGGAACTCACTTTGTAGTCCAGGAATTCACTTTGTAGACCAGGTTCATGTCAAACTCTTAGAGATCCACCTGCTTCTGCCTCCCAAGTGCTGGGATTAAAGGTGTGCACCACCATGCCAGGCTAGATGTCCTTATTTTTAACTCTGACAAGTCCCCTTCAACTGACCTGCTTAGAGTCACATAGCCATGGATATCACAGCTTGGAGATGTGATGTATCAGTCTTCTTTATTTAAGTTGACTGTTGAAAAATTAGGGGAGGAGAACCCACTGAAACCCTTAAAACCCAGCCCTTTCAGGGAAACGTTGGATTCTCAGGTTCCAAGTCCCCTCTCCACCTGTGGAGCACTTCATCTCTCTGTGTGAGGGTGTGTGTGTGTGTGTGTGTGTGTGTGTGTGTGTGTGTGTGATTTGTATGGATGCGATTATCTTTCAGTAAAAGTCTGTTTGACTGCTGCTCTCTGCTGCTCTGAGATTTTTTTCCTGCCTTTGAACTTTTTAATTAGCTGATAAAATGAACCCAACAATACCCATAGACAGATAACATGCCAGCCACAACAGTGGCAGTCAAAGTTGTTTGCAGTCCGACTTGGACTCTAGATGAACAGAACCTGGGGACAGTTGTTGAGGTTGACCTAGCTCTCAGCTCCTGTGAACATCTGTGAAGAATGGAGGGGTGACAGTGTACCTATCAAAATTAGTTCAAAGAAAAAGGGTGGAATGGATGATATCACCATGGTAGAGTTAGCTGTTAGAGTGGAGGAGGGAGGTGGAGTCCCAGAGCAGGTGTCTATGAGTTCTAATGTGTCCACAGTAAGGGCGTTTCTGTTAGCTTGCCTGATCAAGTGTAGCATTGTTTTTGCAATGGGGAAAGGTATCATTCTGGGGATGAAAAATGATTTTTTTTTCTGCTTGCTGCTGCTAACTCTGTTACCATAACAACCAATTTCATCAGCCAGGAGGGAGGATTTTATTATGGAGACAACATGCATGGGACTGTTGTGATTTCAAAGGAGAATATTTACAGCCCTGTCAACAGAGCTGCTCTGGTTATGATTGTAACAGCATGGCAGGTTAAACTCTATTCCAAGGATTTCTAAAGAGCTTGCCATTGTTGCTCCAAGTAACCACACTGTTTCTGACCCCAAAACAAAGCCTTGCAGGCTGTTCATCTCATGGTGGCTGAGCTTTGTCTCTGTTTTCTTCTTCAGTTCTGTTGATGGTGAAATTACCAGTCTACCTTTGGAGTTTAAATCAAACCAAAAAACTAAAATTGTCACAGACAGCTTTTATCTCACCCCATCCAAAGCTCAGAGAGTCTGCATAATCTTCCCATAGAACACCTCTCTGTCAGCCATTGATTTGGCTGAGGCTTGGTGCAGAAGGTGATTCATACCTCAGACCTCCAGTGCCCTTCACCTCCATCGAATGTGGACACCTCATAGCTCTCATTACAACCACAACTGAGTCTTCTCTCTCCTGCTCTCCATCCTCCTGCCTGCCACCCTTCCTCCCTCCATGGGTCCACCACAGAAGACA
This sequence comes from Nannospalax galili, assembly GCF_000622305.1. Classification (NCBI taxonomy): domain Eukaryota; kingdom Metazoa; phylum Chordata; class Mammalia; order Rodentia; family Spalacidae; genus Nannospalax; species Nannospalax galili. Next base: position 18,281 of record NW_008333503.1, read on the forward strand.
GAATTATAGGCTGTGGTGCAGGCTCCTCCACATCCTCACATCTACCTTTTAAGGTTCTATAAAGACAGTCAGAGGTCACCATGTAGCAGGTGGTGGTAGCTTCATTTTTGCTCTGCAGAAAATTTTATTTACTGGAATCTTCAGAGGATTTTTTTTCTCTATTTACCTACTATGTTTAAAAATGGATTCTTTTGGGCCTTTGAAGGCCTTTGATTTGAAACCAGATTTTCTTAGCTTTTGAAGTAGAGTGCTTCTCCAGATTTCTGCCATGTGTTGGATACAGTTTCTACACCAATGCTATAAATGATGGAGGCAAGAGTCAGAGTCTTTCAGACTCAAGCCTTATTCTCATCTTGTAGAAGGTAACTTTGATCTCTACTAGAAGTGGCCCTGATTACTTTATTATATATCATTCAAAGGATTGTTCTTACTCCTTCCTCCATTCCAATGTGGTGTTTCTCATCTTGAAAGATGATCTTGCTAATTAAATTAATCTTTACTGGTGAAACATTTGTGTGAAGAGGGATTTTTAAGATCTTGAGGACTCTTGCATATTTCCAGTCCCTTTCTGGAGCCAGTATTGTTCCACTCTCTAATACACCTCATCAGAAAATTAGATACTGTACACAGAATCTACTTGTAAAAACTCATCAGCAAACCTTTTTTAACTTTTCCCTAAAACAAGGTCTCTCAAAATTCATTTTTCATCTATAGATTTATTGGTACTTTGTTGTGGGCTTTGGATGTGATAGTTGTATGTTATGGGCATATATTAGCTTCCTGCCGTGTGGCAAAAACAATGCCGAGATAAATCATCTTGGCCCACAGGCTTGTAACTTTCAGTCTATTGTTGGCTGTGGGAAGGTGGTAGAGGAAGATGTTCACCTTACAGCAACCAAGACCAAACAAAACAGAGACAGAAAAGGCTGAAGTTCCAATGCCTCCCACCAGGACACGTATCTCATGATCTAACTTCCTTCCACTATAACTTATCAGAGTCCTAAGGATCACACCACCTTCCAGCAGTGTCACAGGCAAGAGCGAAGGCTTCAACACATTGCCTTTGAGGGCATTCACCACCCAAATGGTACACATCATTATTCAGTGATGCTTGGATATGCGTCTGGCAGGGTTGCTGTTTATGCCCTTTCCATGACAATCAAGAAAAGCACTGAACTCAGAATTTGAGATTGTTTAGATTGACAGAACAGAACCACCCTTGAATATGATTTAAGTCTAAATCAGGACTTAACAAATTAAAAACATTTTAGCATAATAGAAATTTTCTTCCCAATATTTTTCTTGACCTTTGAGCAACTTATAAAAAGGTATACAAATGTAATGTTTATAACTGGATGGATTTAGATATAACTATGTGGTTACCAGCTGCCCAATGCTTTAGAAAATTTCCTCCCTCTTTTTACCTTATTTTGCGTGTGACATGAATACTT
>NW_008333503.1:20279-20429 GCF_000622305.1 Nannospalax galili
ATCGTAAAACTGAAGCTTTGCACTCCATACCTCTCTCTCCATATGGCTCTTTCCTTTCTCAGCCCCTGTCCACAACCATCACTCTACTCTGCTTCTATGAGTCACTTTAAAATTTATCATACAAACCCCATTATAGGAGTTTTTGCTTTT
>NW_008333503.1:20606-44588 GCF_000622305.1 Nannospalax galili
TGTCCATGTTTTCTTAGTCTATTTGAGCTGCTATAACAAAGTACCACAGGCTGAGTAATAGCAATAGAAGTTTATTTCTCAGAGTTCTAGAAGTGGGAAGTCTAAGATCAAGGTGTGTGCAGATTTGGAATCTGGTAAGGATTGTACTTTGCTTCTAAGATAGTGCCTTATAGCTGTATCCTCTGGGGAGAGAGGAAGAGGGACAGATAAACATTGCACCCTCACAGGGCAGAAAAAGAAGGAAGGGAGAAAGAGAGGGAGGCAACTCTCTTGCACCTCTTAATAAGGTAATTGATCCCATTTATGAGAGCTCCAGTCTCATGGCTTAATCAGCTCTCAAAGGCTCCATGCCTTAACACAATCTCACTGGTGACTGAAACATCTGGATTTTAGGGTGGGTGAGGATGTTCAAAGCACAGCACATCTTAGCTTTTATGAATATGCCACAGTGAACAGAGCCACCATTTTAAAAAGAAGGACAATAACTAAGTCAGAACTTTAAACTTTTAAGATACCTGGCTTAGTAGGACTTTTGATATTCTATTTCAGTTCCTTTGAATGTGGCCAGAACAGGATTTCCTCTGAATTCTTAACCAAATATCATTGACATGTAGAGTTTCAACTGTCTGAGTTTAAGGATTTTTAGGGCCCTGACTTTTGTTCCCCTTGTAAAAGCAGACATGGTGGTAGATGTAAAGATACCAAGGCCACACAAATAAAGACACAATCCTGCTCAAGGAACTTATCCTGTGGTAGGGGAAAGAAATCAACACAGTGTCTTATGGCTGAGGAGAACCCAGAACTAAATTAAGGGGAAAGTATCCAGGGGTGCTTTCCAGGCTAGGGAAGTCAGAAAGAGACAGAGAGGATCAAGATGAATAACCAGTGAGGGTAGGATAGAAAATGGGCCAGGGTAATCCAAATGAAGAAGTAAACAGCAATGAAGAGAAGAAAAATTTTGTAGAAAAGCTTATTAAGAATCTAGTATTCAATAGGCATCACGTGTTATTCAGAACTCAGAACTCTCTAGGATGAGCCATTATTCCTCTCGTGAGTGTGAAGTAAGGCTTTAGTGAGGATGAGCTCTTTTCTGTGTTTTTTAAAAAAATACTTTATTATTTTATGTGTATTGCCTGCATGTAGGTAAGTGCACCTGTGTCATGCAATGCTGGCAGAGGTCAGAAGAGGCTGTTGGATCCTCTGGGACTGGAGTTACAGACAGTTGTTAGCTGCCATGGGGGTGCTGGGATTCGAACCTGGGTCTTCTGCAAGAACTACAAGTGTTCTTAACTGCTGAGCCATCTCTCCCCTCTTTTCCGTGTTCTAACAGTGATGACTGAACTGCAAACTCAGCCCATCTAGGCCGACTCCAGATGGTGTCACGCTGAGGCTTCCCCTATGCAGGTGCAATATGCAGCTGGGCTGAAAGAAGGCACAGGTATTTCCAGGTGATTCGATTTTCTGATAAACCACATCGTAACAAATGAAATGATCACTCAGGGACTTAGGTGTTAGAACAAGGCTTTGGAGATAAAATGTAAACCTGAACTTTAAATGGATGATTGGATATTTTAGATGAAGCATCAATTTAAATGTTTTTTCTGAAATGTAAGAAACCCAGCTCAGAAAGCCAGGCTTGGGGCTGGAGAGATGGCTCAGTGGTTAAGAGTCCTGTCTGTTTTTGCAGAGGACCCAGGTTCAGTTCTCAGCACCCACTTGGTGGCTATCAACTGTCTGGGACACCAGTTCAAGGGATCCAATGCCTTCTTCTGGCATTGCACAACACAGGTGCACTTACAAACATGTAGGCAAAACACTCATGCACATAAAATAAAAATAAATAGATCAAAATATTTTTAAAACCCGGGCTTCATTAAGATGTGCTATTTCTATTTGTTTTATGATTGTAGATGTAGAGACTGGTGTTGGGGAATCCAGGGTAGAAACATTCATAAGACTTTCCTTTTACTTCTTAAAGACATGAAACAAAATGCTAAGATAAATGAACCATGCATCAAGTTTGAAGTTTTGAATGCATGTGTGATCAGAAAATAACAACCATATTATTGCCTTCAAGAATGATGCGCAACTGAGAAATCTTCAGTGTCAAAGCACGCCTTTGCACAGCTCCACGCCCCGCTGCCCAATTGTATTGATAAGAAGTTCACGCTGCGTCTTCTGAAAGGGAACATATTGTGTGTCTTCAGGATCTAGTCAGTACACTCCAGGGATTGCCCTGGATTCTGTTCTGAAGAAGTAAACACAGATCAGAGTCTTAATCATCCTGGTTTCTTGCTATGTTTGGAATGTAGAAGCAGAGAAGTGTCTGGATTTTCTCACTCTCAAATCTGTGTCTATACTTCATCCTACACACAGGGAACATAACATAGTGGTGCTAGTTAGGGGTCACCTCACCACATATGCTCCGATGGGCAAAAAGATAACACTGGCATCTGCTAAAATTTAGTGAGGTACCAAACTTTTCCCAGTAGAACAGAGATACAGTTAGGTGACTCAGGAAGGCACAGGTAGGCATGAAAAATAAGCCATATTCAGGGACGATCCCAAGTATCTTGAAGAGATTGTGACTTGCTGGATTACAAGAGAGAAAAGCAACTCTCTAGAAAAAGAAGTAGAAGATGTTCCAGGAAGTGAGGCCAGCATCTTCAAAGGCATGGGAGCACAAAAAGAAGTCACAGAGGGTTTGGAAAACAGCCGTTACACCACACCAAGAACTGGGTAAAATGTATGAATGGCAAGTGCTTACCGGTACTTCTAGGCTAAAAGTCTGATGCAGATTAAGAAGGGCCCTGTACTTTATTTTAAAGCATTTGGACTTGACAAAAGTCAGTGCAGGGTATCAAGGAAGTGAACTGGGAGCTGTGTGTTTCAAGGCAAGTCAGAAGAATTGCCAGGGAAGGAGAGAGAAGTGCTTGGCTTCAGAGAAGCTGAGTCTTATATCTGGCCACAATACTAGATATTCAGGCCACTCTTCACGCTTTTTCTCCAATGTCTTGAATTTTCAGGGAAGGTGGATGGTTCATAGCATGAAACCTGCCTATGTGTGTTCCTGTCACCTTTCCTTTCTTGACCTTGCTAGCCAGACACCTTAGCCAAACTGGCAAACTGCAGGCTCAGTGACAGAGCTGCCTGTCTCTACAAATAAAGTGGAGCACAGTAGAAGACACCAGATATCCACCTCGGGTTTCCGCAAGAGCATGTGCAGATACAGTTGTTTTCTTTTGAAGAAGTAGAACAGGAACACACAGCAATTGCTTCGCCAATTGCCTGTTGATAAGCGCTTAGATTGTGCAGGTGTTTGCAATTACAACTCACGTCCGTGCATCTGCCTTGAGGCTAAATTGTTGGAAGAGGGATTCTGTGTCAAGTGATATATGCAAATGTAATTTTGATAGATAATACCAAATTGTGTTCCCCACTGCAATGCTCTGAGTTGCAGTTTCCTCACACACTCGCCAACAAAGTGTGGTAACAACTTCACGATGTCTCTAGTCAAACCATGCAATTGGTACCCAGGGGATCTTTCAACCTGCATTTCTATTACTGTGAGTGAATGTGAATGTGTATTTTCATACACCTAAGAGGCAATAAAAAGACATCCTGCTTAGTAAATGGTCTATTCACATATGCGCCTGCTTTCCTGTGGGATATTTACACCTTTGCCCTCTTTGTGTATCTTTTTGACATCTTATGAGTTTTGTGTACTTTACATTTATGCTGGACGCTTTTTTAAGCAACCAGCATTCATTCCTACCTGCATTATGCTCTCTTTTCTTCTCTATAGTGGGAATTGGAAGCAGGGAAGAATTGTTTACTAGTTTCCCTTCCCCTCAGATCAATTTATGTTGTTCGAGTAGGACATGCGTGTGTGAGGCAAAGACCTGCGCTCTTCCAGCATTGAAGCAAATGAGTGGGTTCAGAAACAGGAGTCTGTGCAGGGTCTTCCATGTTCCCCTGCCAACCACGTCCCTCAGGACTAAGGGGTCCTATGAAGCTGTGAAGTGGATTGAAATGTCCTGGCAGACAACAGCAATATATCACTGAGATTTTACTGCGGTTTGGTAAGGTAACATAATACAAAATTAAGGTTCAGAAATTACATATGTATATAAAATTATTCTCTATATGCTAGTCAGCATAATAATATGATGGAATAAAGGAGCCTATTTACAAGATGAAACACCAAGAAATACATATGACAATCATATGCAACTTCCATGTGATGATCCAGCACTGCAGAAAGAAAAACAAGCTTGGAAAATGGAAAGCCATCTTCTGTAATTGGGGCCTGTTTGTTTTTTACTTAAAAATGTTTAATTATATTTATTTATGTAGTATGTGTATGTATGGGCATGCAGATCACATGGCTGGTACACATGTGGGGTGGAAGTCAGAGACAGCTTAAGGGAGTCACCTACTGATAAATTCTTTCAACTTTACTGTATGCTTAAACACATTTGTTATAAAATATCAGGGGAAATTGTGGAAGTGGAAGCAACCACTATGCTGTTGTTGATTTCACAGCATGTATAATGCACATAAGTTAAAGTTTGATACATTTAATTACAATAGGTCAAAATGAAGGCGTCAGACAAAACAGCTTGAAGGGTTCCCTGCCATTTTCTCAAAGCTGCTTGTCTGGCTTAGTAAACACAGATTAACCTTTCTTGAATGTCCACAATGAGCTCCCCCAGGAATCTTCTGCGGATGACGAGTGACACCAGCTTCATTGGAACTACTGTTAAGGCAGTCCTTCCTGCCTTACTAGTACATGGTAAGTATTCTTAGTGAAAAAAAAAATGAAATCTGACACATCCCCAAATCTGAAACTTTGAGAGCACTGACATGAATCAACAAGTGGAAAATTCCACACCTGACCTCATATGATGGGTTGCAATAAAGGTATTGAGTAAAATTTTGTTCAGGTGATGCATAGAAGATGTATGCATGTATGTATGCATATGTATGTGTCATGAATGAACTTAATGTTAAAACTTGGGTCTTTTCAACATTATTTATTATGTATATGTAAATATTCCAAAATCTGAAAAATTCTGAGACACTCCTTGTTCCAAGAATTTCAGATAAGGAATATTCAATTTGTATTTTGAAAATTTAAAATAAAAACCTACTTTCCAAGCCATCTTGAGGAATTCCAATATAAGTTGTCCAAGTTTGGCTGGGTCGTGTGTGAAACTTCTGAAGTGGGTGTCTAATGTTTAGGTATATAAACTTCAACACCTTAAGTTTGGCATCTTAACACACACATAAGTTTAAATTCTAAAAGAGCTCTGACTGCTCTTACAGAGAACCTGGGTTTGATTCCCAGCACCCACATGACAGCTAACAAGCAACCCTGACTCCAGTTCCAAGGGATCTGATGCCCTCTTCTGGCCTCCACAGGCATTGCATAACATGGGGGTACACTTATATACATGCAGGCAAAATATTCATACACATAAAATTTAATTAAATTAATTAAAATATATTCCCTAGAGACTTTTCAAGGATAGAGACTCAAATAGATTACTTTAAAAGGGTCCTGATATGTTAGCCTCTTATTTAACACATGGCATCAAAATCTCATAGATTAAGCCAAGGCTTTACATTTTCAGGGAAGACTGTATTAACACAGTTTATGTTTTTTAACACAGTTTATGGTATTTACACCGTTTATGGTTTCCTGCTCTTAAAGGTCATTTGTTGAATATAGAACAAAACTATGACTGTAATGAATGGAATTTTGTCCCCGCAAAAAAAAAAAAAAAGATATGTTAAAATCTTTGTCATGTGAATGTGACATCTTTTAGAAATAGGGTCTTTGCGATGGCATTAAGGTATCTCAAGGTGATGTCATAATCAAATGGGATGGACCCCTATCTGATTTGACTAGTATTCTGATAAGTTGCTGCCCTTGCTGAGGACCTGGGTTTGGTTCCCAGAACCCACATGGTGGCTAACAACCATCTGTAACTCCAGTTCCAGGGGATCCCAAGATGCCCTCTTCTGACATCCTTGGGCTTTGCACATCACAGATACACTTACATACATGCTTGCAAAATACTCATATACATAAAATTAAATTAAATAATAAAAAAGAGAGAACAGAGATGCAAGCCCAAAGACAAACACTGCAACTGTGGAGGTAAAAGACCGATGCATCTGCAAGTCCAGGATGCAAAGACTGGGGCCAACTCAAGAAATTTCGAGAGAGGTGCAGAGCAGACTCTTCTTCACGGTTGTCTATTAGAAATCGTACTTGCTTCCAGAGCTTCCAGAGATATGAGGAGAATAAATTTCTGTTGTTTTGAATCAACAACTTTGTGAACCCTAGAAAACACACCATCAACATTATAAAGTCCTGGGGCTGAAGAGATGACCCAGCAGTTAAGAGCACTGGCTGCTCTTCCAGAGGACCCAGGTTCAGTTCCCAGCACCCAAGTGGCAGCTAACAACCTTTTGTGACTCCAGTTCCAAGGGATCTGTCACCTCTTCTGACTTCCTCAGGCATTAAATAACACAGGTGCACTTATATACATACAGGCAAAACACTCATACACATAAAGTAAAAATAATAAATAGAATACTTTTTAATTATAAAGTCATGTGGACATGACTTCAAAGATGAATGGGATTCTAAGTGACCTCCCCTTCTTTCTACAGTCCCACTGTTCACTCCTTCATGTGCCTGCAGTCATACCACACTATCTATGAAGCCTCAGCATCAGTTATAGAAGATTAAAATAAAAATACAGATGAAGGTTCACTGGTAGAAGCAGGAACTAATGTAACTCTAGCAAGGCATTCTGGGTAGAGTTTTGGTTTTGCTAAACACAGCCTTAGAATTCCCTTGATAAAATCTGTACTCTCCCTCTTAAGAGACTCCTCCCTCAATGCAAAAACTAGTAGAAGAAGTTACTGTCAAAAAGTAAGCAGAATTTAAGTTAGCTTCTGGCTTATTGTTAAATGAGTTTCTTTGCTTTTTCTGGGTTTTTTTTTTTTTTTTCTGTCCTGAATTTCCTCCCCAACTCAATTATCCCAGTCTTGGGCTTTGAAAGGGGGCACCAAGCACATATAAAATCACATTCTTTTCAGAAACAAGAAATGAAAATGTTTTTAGGCAATTGCCTGTTTCTTTCTTTCCTTTTGAGAACTGCAGCGCTGGATGGAAATGTGTACTTCTGGGCACCAGGAAATGAGATGATGCTCTTTCTGGGACTTGAGGGTCATTTGCTATTAATCAGGTTAAATCAAATTACTGACTGTCTAGAAGGAAATAATTGGTGTGACCTGACCTTGTAAGACCTTGTGGCATAAAGAAAGCAGGGTCAGCCTGATCAATGGTAGAGACAGAAATTTAGCACCAAGACCTTTACAATGACACATTTTCAAATATCCTGATGACACTTTTTCCTAATTTTTTTTTCTGGTTGAAGGTCTCACATTCAGTTCTAAAGAGACATGTGGAACCTTTAGGGTATTTAGAAATACTTGTTAGTAAAAATCACACGCACCCATAAATGAACAGTTTTTGCCAGTGAATGAAAGTGCCCCTGTTACCGCCAGAGGGGACGCTGCCAACCCTTGTCATTAGGTGACGTAGAAAGGTTGAGGACACTCTTCATATGAGATCTACATGACTAGTAAAAGATCTTCCAAAGCTTAAATTCTTAGTCAAAGACTATGAAATCGATTGCAAAATACCATGATTAATCTCAATTGTCAACTTGATGAGATCTAGAATCGTCTGGGAGGCAAGCCTCCAGACACATCCATGAGGGATTAATTTGACTGTCTGATTGGCGTGTGAAGACTCTCCCTGTGGACAGCATGATTCCTGGGTGGGATCCTGGTCTATATAAAGGGAGAGTGTGAGTTGAGCATAGGCATTTATTACTCTTCTTCCTGACTGTAGACAGAATGTGACCAGAGGCTTTAATCTCCTGCTGCCTTGCCTTCCCCTCCTTGTAGGACTGTACCCTTGAACTGTGAGCTGAAATAAACCCTTTCTGCCTTAAGTTGCTGTTGTCAGAGTGTTGTGTCATAGCAACAGAAAAAAGTAACTAAGAGCATAGTTCTAGATTTTCCCCTCCTAAATCCTTATTCTATATGAGTACTGAGGCTGAAAAAGTATTGACTGAGAACCTTCCCTTACCTCCTGATTTCTTGCACACATGAATTAAAGCCCTTCTATGTCTGCTGGGATATGGGTTTTAAATATCTTTACTTTGGGTTGTGCTTCTCAAATGGGAATAACCAGTAGCAATTTCTGGTCCTATAGCAGTCATTTTTCTTCCAGGAACATTTGTTCTTAACGCATTCCATCTACTAATTTGTTGCCTATTTGTAATTCTGAGTCCCCAGACAGATCATAAAACACTGATAATTTAATCAGATGCTATTATTGGGAGCTGATTTTGTGTGTGTGTGTGTGTGTGGGCGTGGGGAAAGGTGGTCCCACTCAGAAATCAAATTGGCCATCTCCATCAACACAAAGACTGGTGTTTTAAAAATTAAAACCAAAACAGACACATAAAGCACTTCTTGCCTTTCAGTGCTGGATCTGACAAGTTTTGTCTTGTTCTACTCATGACGGCATCTTAGACTGTGCCTTTGGTATAATGGCCATAGCTACTTGATTGGTTCAGGACACTTTCAGATCTCCCCTTCTCATCTGCTGCTAGGACCCCAGAGCAGCAAACCTAATCTCTCATGCGGCCTTCAGCTTGTTTCATTGACCCTTGAAAGTCTTCTAGGGCCTCTCCTCAAGCTTTTCCCTAGACAGAGCTTTGTGATCGTCAGTCTGTAGCTGTGTCCAGATGATCTTTGCACACTATCTAGGACACCAAGACCCTCCACGGGCATAGATCCTTTAGTTAAAGTCCCTCAGCTTGCCAGTTGGCACATTTATCATTTATCTTATACACTCAGACATACTCTGTACTAGTTGTCTTATAAAAGATATCGGGGGAGCTGGAGAGATGGCTCAGAGTTAAGAACACTGGTTGTTCTTGCAGAAGACCTGGGTTTGAATCTCAGCACCCACATGGCAGCTAACAACTATCTGCAATTCCAGTCCCAGGGGATCCAGCAGCCTCTTCTGACCTCTGCAGGCCTTATACAACACGGGTGCACTTACCTACATGCAGACAATACACACATAAACATAAAATAAAAATACTAAATAAAATTTAAAAAAAGATATTGGAGTTTTACCCAAAGAATATAAAAATGCAATGCTGATTTTAAGAAAAACTCAGGGCTAGCACGGAAACCATTTTTCATAGAGCCTGAGTATTCTTCTGAAAGAAAATAATAGAGCTCTGCATAAAGCAAAAGGCATATTCTTGATGGATAGATTCTCTAAAACACTCACTACTTTCTGCTAGATGAAGCTAAGCGCAAAGACCATGGTCTGCTAAAACAGATACAGACATCTCTTAGCAGCTCTACCTGTCTAGTTTGGCTAATTCTGGTTTGGAAGGTTTCACCTCCCCCCAGCTATGCATGCAGAAATACTTGAAATGACAGAAAGAAAGGATAGTCCCTTCTCCCTAAGAAGAATATGTAGGTTCATAATGCTTGAGTAATACAATCTTTAAAGCCTGTAGGGTGGGTCTTAGCACCAGCTGCCACCTTCTCCCCACCCAAAGATGATGCCAACTGTATATGGAACAGCCTGAAGTCACATGTGTGTGCTCCCAAAGATGATGCCAACTATATATGAAACAACCTGGAGTCACACATATGTGCTCCCAAAGATGATGCCAACTGTTTACAGAATAGCCTGGAGTCACATGTGTGTGCTCCCAAAGATGATGCTAACTGTATACGGAACAGCCTGGAGTCACATGTGTGTGCTCCCAAAGATGGTGCCAACTGTATATGGAACAGCCTGGAGTCACATGTGTGTGCTCCCAAAGATGATGCCAACTGTATATGGAACAGCCTGAAGTCACCATCTTCTAACAAAAGAAGAACTGATCTTCTCCAATTGGAGCTATGTACTGAATAAACTCAGTGGATTTTAAAATTTTTTTATTTATTTATTGGCTCTTGATTTGAACCTAGGGCTTTGTGTATGTTGTCAGGTGATTTAAAATTGTATTACATTTATTTACTTATTTAGTGTGTGTGCGTGTGTGTGTGTGTGTGCGTGTGTGTGTGTGTGTGTGTGTCACAGAATGCAAGTGGAAGTCAGAGGACAACTTTAAAAAATTTCATACTGCTTTGTTTTAGAATTTCATGCAATGTATTTTGATCCTATTTGATTCCCATCCCATCTCCAACCTCACCTATTACCCCTGCCAAATTTCATGTCTTCTATGGGTGCATGGTTTATTGATACAAACTTTACATCTGGTAGAGAATTAAACCTTTCTTGCCTAATGGGCTGTCTGAAAAGAAGCTTGTTTCCATTCCTACTCCAAAATCTAGCAGAACCTCCATTAGAGCTTAGCAGAAACTGTTCTTCAATCAGCATGGCAAGTCCTTAGTTTGCTTCAGATCTGGAGGGGGAAACTGGTTTTCAAACAATCTAATTACTATCTAGGCAGACTCTGCTGAGCCCAGCAACTGCATGTCCATTCACATTTGAAATTAACCAGCTGCATGCTGCTTCCTGACTCATTTGAGTTGGGCAGTAAAAGGACCAGCAGGGGCCATTTTTTCATCACAAAGACGTGCTTTGTGAACTTTGTTTTCTTCTTATAAATCAAGTATCTTAACCAAGGTTGAGCCCAGAGGGAATTTAAATAACATAAGAGGAAATGAGTAGAAAATCAAAGTGATGGGGAGTCTGAGGATAAAAATGGGCTCTATGGACCAAGTGGTGGGGTTGGTAAGAGTTGGAGCTGGAGGTAGGGTGATTGTGTGATGCCAATCCACACACCAGCCACAAAACAGAACTCCTCCTGCTTCGTTGTCCTGTCTGGTTAACTTTTCCTTGACTTTTCCATTCTGTTGAGGAGACTTGTTTGGTACAGCCACCCCTGGATGGATGGATATTCTTTGATGGTATGTGCCTTGGATCTTTTGAAGACATTCAGAAAGCAATTTACCATGAAGTCCTTTGTTTTGAATCTGAAGAAAATCTAAGTAGAATGCCTCCAGATGAGTTTCTAAATTCCATATCTTTAGTCCCTTAATACTCAGCTAGACTACCTCATCTTTGAGGACCAAGTCCCAGGCCCTCCTGCACATATGGAAGACCTCCAAGGGGACTCTAGAGGGGTGCCTGGCTTCAGTCTACAGACCTCTCAGCCTGGTGCTTGAAACTTGAATGACCACCTGTGCTCTTCACCAGACTCCTGACTGATCATCAGGATGAGACTGTCAAATCTGATTAAAACAAATTAGAAATCTCATCCAGTGACAAGTTTTACAAACAATTTCAAAGAGACAGTGTACTCAAGAGACATTGGCTAAACAGAGAAAAACCAAATTGGTGAAGCCTGAATTATCAGCCTGGGCATCTAGGTCCTTTCTCAAACAGGATCTACTCTGGCCCAGAGGAACAAAACCAGTATCAAGACAGTGTGTGCTGCTCAGAGGGCAGTTTGAGTCTGGAAGCTGCATAGCTTCCGGGATGGTGACAGGAAGCCCTTCCCTTAAAACTTCCAAGTCCCAGGTTTGTTCAGGAGAAGCAGTCGGAGGCAGCCCGGTGCCTCTGGTGCTCACAGCTCAAGATTTCTGGGACTCGCTCAACAGCTATGTCTTTCTTTGTTCAGCTGGAGGACAGTCAGCTGCATGTGGACAGGAGATCAGGTCAGCTTTCTTTATTTCTAGGGGGAGTCCCTGCTGGCTCCGTGGGGAGAATGGATTAATCCTGTCCTTCCAGAGATAAGGCAGTGGCTCCCCTGCAAAGCCCCGGCAGAGTACTGTTCTAGGGACACTTAACAGCAAATTGTATTTAGAACAAAAACCCATTCTTTTCAACAAAGGGATGAAGAGCCAAAGTGTGGACTATCACAGAGGGACCACTTCTCTTCTCATTGGGAATGATTCCACCTTCATATTGATTTTCCACTTCATGTTTTGCTTGATTTTTTTTTTTTTAAACAAGGCCCAAACAATTCTTATGAGAAAAAAGAAATTCAGCTCCAGAAAAGGCTTCCAGGCACAGAGTAAAACCAACATAGCAAATCTGAGCTTCAGAGAGCAGTGGCAGTGGCTCCTGGGAGACGTCCTAGCTCCATGGGAAGTCTACTGAGGTGCAACTCACCCAGGTCCTGAGGTGGTGCTCCTCTGATATGGGCCATCCCTGAGTCCTCTGTGTGTGTGTGTGTGTGTGTGTGTGTGTGTCTGTGTCTGTGTGTCTGTATGTGTGTGTACATGCTCACCAGGGATCAACCTCAGGTGTCACTCCTCCTCAGGCACCCCATTTTGTTTTTGTTCTTGGAACAGGGTCTCTTTGCTGGGACTGGGGCCTGCTAATTTGGCTATCCTGGGTGGCTAGTGGACCCCAAAGATCCCCCTGTCTCCACCTCTCCATCACTAATATTACAACACCACTATGCCTGGCTTTTTATGCTGGTTCTACATATCAAACTAGGTCCTCATGACTCCATGACAAGCACCTTACCAACCGAGCCATCTCCCTAGCCCCAAGTCCATTTTTGTGACTGTAGAATTAAAAGACTATCTGTTTTCACTTACCAGGATTGGATAACTGATGCTTTGTCATGAAAAGAAGCAAAATGAGGTTCATGGACTCTCCCAGAGTAGCTAAAATTGTTTACATTGGGACTCAGACTCAAAAGTCTAGATTCAGATTCTCACATGACCCTGTCCTTGTTTCAGAGATGCATATGGCCAAACAACAGCTGAGCCATGCAAGGAGAATTTACTCTGTGATGTGCCTATGATCTCACTTCACAGCTGCAGCAGTGCACAGAGGGAGAAACTGAGGCACAGATCATGACCGTGGAAGAACAGGGATTCCACCTGTGCTCTTTGCTCTAACCTGGCGTTCTTACTACCCACTTAACTGCTACTTTCTCATTACTTTGATGCTTCTGAACAACTTCTGTTTCATTCCATCACCTGATTTCTTCCCCACAAATGACAAATGCTTTGCAATGCTTTTTTCCAGGGAACCAGATACCCACAGTTTTAGAGCTGTCTTTGGTGTTGAGATTTTCCAGGTGTTCCCATTTTGCCTAAGGAGATGTGTATTTTAAATAATTTCTACCTGATGCTCCTTCCCCTTGAAGCTGCCTAGGGTCTCTTCTTGGGTCTGCTGCTTTGCCAGGTAAAGAATTACAAGATGAGACGTTTGCAGTCACAGTACACAGCCAAAGTTATTGAAGCAGAAGTAACACTCCATACAGCAAAGGGACACACTTCCCACCAGGGAAAGCTGTAGTACCACCTACTCCTTGGAGAGTCCAGGCTTCTATGTTCTATAGGGTAGAAATTGGGACAGGATTGGGCTCGCCTTACTGGACATGGTGGGTTGTATATTATGTTTTTGGTCGGTTCAATCATTATGAAAGCAGGCACCTGATTGAGTAGAGCAAGGGCAGGAAGTTTGACAAGGCCCACTGAAAGGGCCCACTGTGGACAAGAACCTGGAAGCAGGCCGTCTTGGATACAAGAGTAACTGGAACACAGCTGAATCTAGTGGAGGGCCTCTTCTCCTGTCTGGGGCCTCCTCCCCAGACTATCTGCCTAATTCAGAACTATCTTTTCTTTGCATTCTCATGAATTACATTTTGTAGGGAATCAAGGCTGTGAGGGCCTGCTTATATTTAAACAACATGGCACTGATATGGATTTTTGGCATGATCCAAGATGGCCAATGGTAGATCTCTGGAAGCTATGAGTCAGCACAAAATGACTGACATTAGGTGTCCGGGAACCCAAAAAATAAATGATGATGTAATATGTTATATAATTAAATTTGGCAAGAAGCCACTTTTGTGTGATTTTCTATAAAAAGTCCTTGGACCAAGGGTACATGTGGTCTTGCCTGGTGGCTGCCAGGCAGCCTGTGTGCCCTGGCCCAGAGAAAATAAAGTATATCTTATTTGCCAGCAGCTTTTTGAATCTTCTTTAATCTCCTGACTACTCCTGACACTTTGTTCCAGACTCCCAAACTTGACCTCCTCACATACAATATATAAATGTATCATATGTATATACATTTAAAGTTATATATGTATAAATTTGAACTTAAACAGATATATGTGTCAATATTACATATGTGCTATGGTCTGGATGTTTGTGTTTCCGTAAAATTAATTTGTTGAAATTCTAACCCCCACTGTGATTATGTTAAGAAGCAGAGCCTCTTGGGAGACAATAGGTTCTGAGAGAAGATCCTTCATAATCAGAAGTAATGCTCTTATAAAATGGGCCCCATGTGGGGATACAATGAAAAAGATGCTGCTCTATTGAAAGAGAATAAGAGATAGTTCTAAATTCAGCAGGTACTCAGGGAAAGAGGCCTCAGATCAGATTCCTCTGGGTTCCAATTGTATCAACATTCATCCAAGATGGCCCACTTCTGGGTTCTTGTCCAAAGCTGGCCCTTTTAGGAGGCTTATACCCCGCCTCCAAGTTCTCTCTGGTAGGAATGCCAAATTTTGTGCTTTTGCTTTACCCAATCAGGTTCCTGCTTTCATACGAGTGAGCTAACCAGAAGCATGCATCTGTACTGTCCAATACAAAGGGAGAGAGGGAAGCCCAGCACTGTCCCATCCCCTACCCTATAGAACAAAAAAGTCCAGACTCTCCAAGTGGGTAGACAAAGCTCCGTCTCTGGACCTCCTCCCCATGTGCCTGTTTGTATACTGTATGGAGTGTTACTTTCACTTTAATAAACCCAAGCTAGGTAATTCTTTACCTGGCAAAAGTGGCATCACTATGAACCAGGAAGTGCGCTCTTTTGGGATACTAAACCTGTTGCCATCTTGAAGCTGGTCTTCCCAGCTTCCTGTACCATGAAATTTTTATTGTTTAAAAGTCACTCTATAGCATTTTGTTATAGTAGCAAAAAACTAAGAAAACAGAAACATACACATATACATACACATACATACAAATACACATAGATACACACACTGTGTCTGCTTCAGGATTATGTGTCTTTCTCCTCAACCAATGAGAACTTGAAGAGGGAGCATGCTGACATCTTTTCTCTCTTTAAACAGAGACCTACCAGAAATCCACCACAAAAATAGTGCTTCCCTTTCTTAATTTCTGAATGCTGAGAATGTCTGTGATGTTGCAAGATGACTCATCTTTTGAGTAACACAAGCTGGTGATTATCATGAAGATGCTAGTAAGGTCTATGAAACTAAGGGCCAGAACATAATTAAGCAGAAAAGAACTGGAAAGAAAATAACAGCACTCTCAAAATTACCAATGCTTTCAAAGGGAGTCAAAACCAGAGACTGCTTTCTCAAGGCATCAGTTGTGCAGATCCCACAAAGGATCCAAGACCCTTATCTAACCCTTCTTGCTTCTTTGGCAGCATATTAAACACCATACTTTCCATTTCTGCTGTATTCCACTTCGGAGAACAGCATACTTTAAAAATACAATATGAGAACAGTATTTGAATTTTTTATTTTTATTTTACGCATTCGACTCTTTTGCCTGCATGTATATAAGTGCACCTGTGCATGCAATGCCCGTGGAGGACAGAAAAGAACATTGGAGGTCAGAAAAACTCCTCTGAAACTGCAGTTAAGGATGGTTGTTAGCTGCCATATGGGTGCTGGGAACTGAACCTGGTCCCCTGTAAGAACAGCCAGTGCTCTTAAGCTGAGCCATCTCTTCAGCCCCCGTGTTTGGTTTTATGTGAGTGGTGCTTTATCTGTTAACAAACACATAACATCTATTGCAAAGCATGTGCTGTATGTCAGACATGGCGTTTTAAAACAATGAGTAGGACAGAGAATCTGTTTCCGAGAACTTCATGACTTAGGAATTTAAATATATTGGGATTGCAACCATCATGGCTTCTGAGGATTAAGCTGTTTAGAATATAAAAATGTAGCAGTCTTTAGAGAAAGCAGGACATATTGTCCACAATAGAAGTGTGAGGTGGGGCTGTGGGAACACAGTGCTCCTCACCAAGTGCAGGGGTGCTCTTCCCCTGTCCAGGGGTTCGGGTCAGGTCACAAGGGGGAGGGAGCACTTGAGCAGGAGCCAGCAGGGTTGAGCTTTCCTTCCTCCCTCCCCATTCACTGTGTGCTCCTAGCCCAGTGAGTGAGCCTCCCCAAGCCTCTAAATCCTCATCCACAGCAGGGGAGGTCTGCTCAAGCACTCACTGTGGAGTCAAATTAGTCCCTGGAAAGGATTCTGAAGACCTTGTGCTTTGTGTTTTGGGCTCCACAAACCAGATAATCAGGTTTTTCTCACTCTCGGATCCCTGTCATTTAAAAGATGCCTTGCTTGTGATATGTGCAAGGTACATATTTATTGAATGAATGAATACCATAGTAAAAGAAGTCTTTTTACTTTAAAGGGTTCAAAATTCTGACAATTGATTCTTTGTTCTTTTTAAAACTTTCTTTAAAAAAATATTTTATGTATTATTTTTATTTTATGTCTATGTGTGTATTGCCTGCATGCAGGTAAGTTCACCTATGTCGTGCAATGCCCGTGGAGGACAGAAGAGGCTGTCAGATCCCTTGGGACTGAAGTTATGGACAGTTGTTAGCTGCCATGTGGGTGCTGGGATTCAAACCCAAATCTTCTGCAAGAATAGTCAGTGTTCTTAACCACTGAGCCATCTCTCCAGCCCTGATTCTTTGTTATTTTACAAAAGAATGACACATTTACTTTTATATGGCTTCTAGAATCACTGTGTCTTGGGGCTGGAAGCATCTGCAAGGGAATGATGTCCATTCTTGCAGGGTGACTCACACTCCTTAACTCTGTCCTCGCCAAGCATGTGTGTGTGTGTTCCACTTGTTCAGATGACAGCTACTGGGGATGTGCTCTGGAAGAAGTTTCTCTCAGATGAAACCCATCGCCTGAAGCCAAGGAACAATTCTCCCTAGGACCTGGGCCTTTAAGTATTGGAACCCACTCAACACCTTTTCTTGTCCTCAGGTTTCTTGTGTCTAGACTAAATGGAACGATTTCTCATGCATAAGCTAGCAACACTAACTATATTTCTGGTAAATAAGTAAGAAAATATTTCTTGTTGAAAAAATAAAATCTTTTGCTATTATATGTCTGCTGTTATGCATAGCAGGCTGTGCTTACACAGGTGGGCAGTGCTGACCCCACCTATTGCCATCTGAAAAATATTGGCAAATGTAAAATGCATATGAAGGGATAGGGGGAATAACTGCTTAGTATTTTGTCATATCCAGCATCATACAAGATAAAGATGTCATTTTAGCACTGTTTACAGTAGAAAAAAATCTGGTGTTTACCTAAATTTTTACCAATAATGAAAGAGTTAAGTAATTGTGGTGCATACTCAATAAAATATTACCACTAGTGAAAGTTGATGCTTTCCTGGCACAGTGGTGAACACCTATAATCCCAGCATTCAAGAGACTGAGGCAGGAGAATTGAGAATTTGAGACCAACCTAGGCTACACAGAATGACCCTGTGCTAAGACATAATAAAGTTGATGCTTGTACACATTATATAATAAAATATAAAATACAGTAGTGTAAAATTACATAAAAAGCAATATTAATATTCTAATTTATGATTCACACATGGGCACTGTGTAGGTACTATATGATCTGTCCTGCCTTATCACCACCTAAAAGCATGAAATGCTGGATATCATTGGTGAGTTGTGACAGTGAAGAGTAGACGGCTTTCTTCTATTAAATGCTGTCTTTAATATAATTCAAAATTTTGAATGTTCATATTTTTGTTCAATGGTTCATTCTGAAATTTTATATACAGAGAGAAAGAGAGAGAAAGGGAGAGACATCTGTTTCTCTGTTATGTATCTTCTTCACATCCAGTGTCTACCAGACAGAGACACGCTAGAGCCAAAGATGAGAACAAAGATGTGAAAAACAGCATCAGATGTTATTCTGGGGAGAGGCTTAAGTGTGCGGAATACTTTTCTATCACATTGGGCACTTTCCAATCCCTGTTAAGCAGTAGTAGTTCATCATTTGTATAAAAGGGAAGATGGTGATAACAGTAGTTACAGGGTTGTTTCAATGGCTGAATGGTCTGTTTGCTAAGCACATGACATAGCGTGGAATAGGAGTTCTGAGTGTTACTGGCTTTTACATGAAATGTGTATGTGATTGTGTGTGTGTCTGAGGATTTGAACTATTAAGGAATTTCCAAAGAAGATGATGTGGCAAAGAGATAAGGGCAACTTCCCAAGGCACATCACTAGGGCCTGGTTATCTGCTCTTGAGGGAGGAGTAAAGAGTATGTGGATCATGCCAAATGGGTTCCAAGTTGGCAGTGCTAAGAAACCTCTTGCTTCTGGTCCTGTTGTTTCTCCTCTAGAACTCTGCAGACATCCACCCACAGAGTTTGGCTCCAGCCATCAAAACAGCTAACGTGTCAGTCCATGCTTGGCATTCAGTACAGAAGATAGAGCTTTACGCCACTCTGAGAAGTCAAGCAGAATATATAGACAGACAGAGACCGGGACCAACAGATAAAAAGACAGAAATAGACAGAGAGAGAAACCAGGGAGAGACTGTAGTCTCATAGGGATTGAGCATAATCTTGGGCTCCAATGCTCGTGTATTTCTTTCAAGACTGAATTGATATATTTTCAGAGTGAATTTCTGGTGCCTTTTGCATGTTTACTATCACACAATAATGAGGAAGCTTCAGTTCCTTGGCTCTGGGATCATCTATTTTCTGATAGCAATCTGGAAACAGGCTAGCTTGTCTCGGCTCTTTGCTTCTTATTATTCCTTAAATTGTATCACTGACAATATAAGGCATGCTCAGGCATTGGGAAGGAAGGGCTGGGATGCACAGTGCCAAGAGGGACTTGTGTGTGACCTCCTGCAGGGTTATACCTTGTTCTGATGTGATCCATAGAATAAAAAGAAACAGCTTACAAGTGAAAGCTTTGGATGTACATTCAGGAATGACTGTGCTAATTTGAAAAGAGCCACAGAAAACCAAGACAAAGCAAATGAAATCTAATTTGGGGCAAAATAAGATATTATAATAAGCACCAACCTGCAAACTAGCTAGGAAAAGTGGAAGTAGGAAAGAGCTCCTGCAGGAAGAGGATGGGGGAGAGTTGAGGTTAGCACAAGGGCACTGAGTCTGTGGTCCTCAAGGCTTAGAAGCTTCTGGTTCCAGAACGTTCACCTCCTATTGGGCTTCGGAAACCACTGAGTAGCAGGAGGAAACTGAGTCCTTGAGGAATGGTACTTTGGCTCCCATGGATGACTTTCACTGGTGGAATATGTAGGTGTGTGTTTCAGCCTGTGGTTTGGGCTACATGATAGATTATCTTATTCTCAAAAGAAAGCAATCCGGTTAAAGAGGCAATTGTACCATACTATGTATTGTAAGATGTGAAAACCGTTCTTCAACTGATTCCTGCTTTGTTGTGGATACATTGGACTGCAGCCAGGTTTCCCTGTGCCAGACACATTAAGAATTTGTGATGCATTCTCCGAGAGGAGTCTTGACTTTGCTGCTTCCTGCCTGCTCACTGGTATAGCTCCTAATCAACAGGAAAATAAATCATGCCACCACAGCAGGTCTCAAGCTAATAGTAAGCTCCTGCTTTGGGCATCCTGAGAACTGCCAGCTGCTCCCTGCCAGCAGGCCAGGCCAAAGCCAGTTCCCGTCCTTTACTTCCCCTTTGTCTTATCTTCTCTGCACCTCTACAGTAAGGCCTCCAGGCTTCTCCAGGGTCATCCTGTCTCCAAGTCATTTGTGATTATCAAACCCTTGGGTACATCCGTGCTGCAGTTCAGTGCTGTACATTTTTGCCATGAAAAACTTTCTCAGAGATGGCATCATCTGGAACAAATAGAAAGGATCATAGTGTATGCTTTCTTTTCTATCTTTCCTATCCCTGCAAAAAGTTCCTTATCTCCAGAAGGACAATACATAATGCTCATTATTGAATGGATAAATGTGAATTTCTTTTTCTTTTTCAGAGAATAAAATAGAAGGAACTTCTCCTAGCTCCCTTTATTAGACTAATATACTTTTCATAACAAAAATTTAAGAAGAACATTAAGAGAAATTACAGGCCAAATTCACTTTTGACCATGATGGTACAAGTTGTAAAAGTTGTTAGAAAGTTGAATCACACAATATAAAAAGTATAAAGTATTGACTTAGTTCAACTTGTTCAAGAAATGTTAGTTTTAATATTAGAAAATCAATATAGTCCATATTGGTAGCACAAAGGAGAAAATGATGTGATCTCAATAGGTTCAGAAACAATATTTGATTAAAATTTGATTATATTGAGCTAGCTCCAAGATACCATTTTATAGATCCTAGTTAGTACAACAAATCACGAGAAAAAAATTAACTGGAAAGACATGTTTCACAGAACACAATTGTGCACCTAGAAAAATTTAAAAGAATCATTGACAAATTTTTAGACTTCATAGATTACAAAGTTTTTGCATATGTGTTCCAATATGAAAACATGAAGTACATTTTGGTGTACATTAGTATTGAATTAGGAAATCAAACAAAACACATCTACAATAGCATCACAAGAACAGCAAACACAGGAACACTCTTGGCAAAAGCTATGTACCACTAGCATTCAGAAGAAAATTTCTTTTTTTAAAAAATAATTTATTGAGAATTTCATACATGCATATAAGATGTTTTGATCAAATCCATGTCCACTCCCTCCCCTCCAACTCCTCCCATATCTCCCAATCACTTTTTTTCTGATAACTTCATGCTCTTTCTTCTTTTATTTTTTTAAGAGGCTTTTACCTCCCCTCTGAAGAAGTAACCCAAAATCTTTTAAGGATTAGGTAAAAGCTCCCAAATACTTTCGACATTTTTGAAGACTTATTCTCTATGCTTTGGTTGTTTGTGTCCTCACATGTTCATGACCCCCTGTTGCATGAGGGAGCTTCATTGATGAGAATTGAGAGATGTATTAGTGCTCTCTCTACCTTCTTTCCACTATGTTCTGTGAGCCGACGGAGTATGTTGTTAAGAGGCCCAAAGGACATTGTGAGTTTTAGGCAAGAAACTGGCTATTTTTCTTTGGGGTCTTTTTTCCCTAACTGCCTAGCCAATTCCTACCTCCTATTCTTATCACACCATCCTCTGAAGAGGTTACTCAAGTTGCCAATAGGGAATCAGGATGCAGACTGCTCTGGCTTCTTCCATGCTGAACAAGGATGCAGGGTGAGTCAATTGGGGTACCCCTTGTCTATCTAGAAGATTCCCAAATTGTGTAACTCTTATCTCAAGGAGGAAAAGAAAGTCTTTGAATCGTGAATAGGAGATGTGAAGGAGAAGTAAAGGCAAAAGTAATTAGCATTACAAGTTCTAGACAAGGATCTAAAAAGGCAGAACACGGCAATTTTCAAACGTTCACATGAGAGTCCATTGGAATTTCTTGACAAGGGCTTCCAAATGCATCCATCTCATTTTTCATCCTCATTTTTCTTTTGTCTTCCAAGGCTGGACTCTAGAGTGATGGATTCAGGATTTGCTTTCAGGTATTTTGATAGCTTTTGGAGTGGTTAGATTCAGTGTCAGTTCTCTCTCAAATGCTTCTAGATAGGGGGAGAAAACAAACTTATCCATCATTTTAGAACAAAAGCTGGTTGTCTCAGCTACAAGTGGCCCCTACAGTATTACAGACCAAGATTTGAAGTCTTACATCGGAGCAACACTTTCTGGTTAGGAACAAAGTCATGAATGAGAAATAATTGTCTAAATAACTTTTTATATAGACTTGAGCCTAACATCTTGGAAGTGTAATCTCTTGAAAGCCTAAAGAAATATACTGATGACTTTACTCTTTGGTTATACTTTCCTTTTTGGTGTTTAAGACCATGACCCAAATAAACCAATTTATTTTTACTCTTAAAGTCATTTGAGGATCTGTTCCTCAGGGGTCACATGGGCTTGGGAGGAGCCCTTGGCTCCTTTCTTTTACCAGTTCCATCTATGTGAAGATAAGTCAAAGGTCCTACTCGACCATGGCTGGCTTCGCTTGGAAGCATGGAGGAAATGATTCTCTGTGTTGACTCTCCTCTTTGTAGACTGGGCATTGGTTCATGTCCATCTGGTGGGGCCTCCTTGATCAAGAGGACAGGTGACCCACCACAATTACAGGACATTTTGAGAGATGCTCATAGTCCCATGGAACTAGTCGACTTAGGAAGGCAAGGAGCAAAAACTGTCATTTATGTCCCTCTGACCAAATTATTATAGGCCTCAAAGTATGTCTGTTGAACATCCAAGAAGGTTAGTTCCACTGATCTTGTACTTTTAATTACTATGTGTCATGTAGATAAATCTTGGGCAAAGACCAATTGTTCTCAGATAAACCTTACTTAGACTTATATTTCTTGATCTGCTATGTATAATTTAATTTACCACTAGGTTGTTGGAGTAATATGATTCCCTCTGGTTTTTAACACTAGTTTTCATTTTTGGTTGTGTCTTTACCCAGTTTGAGTATTACAGTGATGCTGGCTTCATAGAAGGAATTTGGGAGTTTTCTCTCTGTTCTCTTGTTTTGAATAATTTAAGTAGTATTGGTTGGAGGTCTTCTTTAAATGTCTGGTAGAATTCTGCTGTAAATCCATCTGGGCCTGAGCTTTTTTTAGTTGGGAGGCTTTGTATTACTGTTTCAGTTTCCTTATATGTTATGGGTCTGTTTAAACTGTTGCTCTCTTCTTGGTTTAACTTTAGTGGCTCCCATGATTTTAGATATATATCAATTTCTTTTATATTCTCAAATTCAGTAGCATATAGGTTTTTAAAATATTCCCTTATAATGGCCTGGATCTTTTGGGTGTCTCTTGTGATGTTTCCCCTTTCGTCTCTGATTTTGTTGATTTGGATTTGCTCTTTCTTTCTTTTTGTTAACTGGGCTAAGGGTCTCTCTATCTTGTTCAGCTTTTCAAAGAACCAGCTCTTAGATGCATTGATTCTTTGTATTGGTTTCTTTATTTCTATTTGATTGATTTCTGTTCTAATTTTTGTTATTTCTTTTCTTCTTCTGGGCTTGTGTTTCATTTGTTCTTGCCTTTCCAGGGTCTTGAGTTGCAGTGCTAGGTCATTTATTTGGGCTCTTTCTAATTTTTTAATGTAGGTACTTAGAGCTATAAACTTCCCTCTTAGGACTGCTTTTAATGAGGTTGTGTTGTGTTGTATTTTCATTTTCATTGCATTCCAGGAATTCTTTTATTTCTTTCTTAATTTCTCCTTTGACCCACTCATTGTTTAACAGTGTGTTGTTCAATCTCCATGAGTTTGTTTAGTGACTGGGGCTTTTTCCAGTGTTAGTTTTGAGTTATTGTATATGGTCTGATATGCATGAGATTATTTCATTTTTTTTTTGTATTTGTTGAGGTTTGTTTTGTGGCCCAGTATGTGATCAATTTTTGAAAAAGTTCCATGGGGTGCTGAGTAGAAAGTGTATTCTTTGGTACTTGGGTGGAATATTCAAAAGATGTGTGTTAGTTCCATTTGATGTATAGTATCATTTAATTCAGATGTCTCTCTGTTTATTCTTTGTCCAGTTGACCTGTCTAATGGAGACAGTGGGGTATTGAAGTCCCCTACTATTACTGAGTTGGGGTTAATCTGTGTCTTAAAGTCCTGTAGAGTTGTTTTTATGAATTTGGATGCACCAGAGATTGGTGCATATATGTTAAGGGTTGTAATATCTTCTTGGTTAACTGATCCTTTAATCAGAATGAAGTGACCCTCCTTATCTCGTCTGATCAGTTTTACTTCGAAGTCTATTTTGTCAGATATTAGGGTTGCAACCTCTGCTTGTTTCTTAGTGCCATTTGCTTGGAATACTTTTTTTC
>NW_008333504.1:0-12479 GCF_000622305.1 Nannospalax galili
AAACTGCCTCTACAGTATAAATTTTTGGTAACTTTACCATTTGATATACGGTTAAAGAAATTTCCAAATCATGTACATTTGAAGTGTCTCCCTTAATTATGCATTCTATGATGTTCTCTAAGAGTTGAAGTATGAATAAAGGACTCTCATCCCCTTTCAGTTGTAGGCTTTCTCCCCAGTATGAACTCTGTAATGAATTTTAAGTGTTGAGCGAGCAGCAAAGGACTTGTCACATTCTTCACATTTGTTGGGTGCCTCTCAAGCATGCATTGCCTGATGTTTTCTGAGATGTGACATTTGAATAAGTTACCTGTCACATTCATCACATTTATATGGTCTTTCTCCACATGAATTCTGTAATGTGTCCTAAGTTTTGAGCTATCAATAAAGGACTTGTCACATTCTTCACATTTATAGGGTTACTCTCCAGTATGAATGCTGTAATGAATCTTATGTGTGGAGTATGCAGTAAAGGATTGTCACATCTTTCACATCTGTAGGGTTTCTCTCCAGCATGAAAAATTTTATGACTTTTAAGAGGAGCTTTCACTAAAGGACTTGTCACATTTTTCACATCTGTAGGGTTTCTCTCCAGCATGAAAAAATTTATGACTTTTAAGATGTGAGGCTTGGGTAAAGGATTTGTCACACTCTTCATATCTGTAGGGCTTTTCAACAGTATGAATTTTGCAATGTTCCCTAAGTGTTGATTCCCCCTAAAGGACTTGTCACATTCTTCACATCTGAAGGGTTTCTCTCAAGCATGAGTTCTGTAATGAATCTTAAGGTTTGAGCGTGTAGTAAAAGACTCCCACATTCTTTACATTTGTCGTCCCCTCTTTCTGAATATGAATACATTTATGACTTCTAACATGTGAGACCCGGGTAAAGGACTTGTCACATTCTCCATACCTGTAGAGTTTTCCTCCAGTGTGAATTCTGTAATGATTCTTAAGATTCGAGCTATCAGAAAAGGATTTGTCACATTCTTCACATTTGTAGGTTTTCGCTCCAGTATGAATATTTTTATGACGTCTAAGATTTGAGGCCTGGGTAAAGCACTTATCACATTCTTCACATTTGTAGGGTTTCTCCCCAGTATGAATAGTTTTATGACTGCTAACATTTGAGGCCAGGTGAAAGGACTTGACACATTCTTCACATTTGTAGGGTTTCTCCCTAGTATGAATGTTTTGATGGCATCTAAGTTTTGAGGGCTTGTTAAACAACTGGTCACATCCTTCACAACTGTAGGGTTCCTCTACATTGTAAACTCTCGGCTCCCTTCTAAGAGTTGAGTTTTGCAGGAAAAGTATAAAAGAGTGCATTTTGATATGGAGAATAAGGCTGAGGTGATCACACATTAAGAGAAATAAAGGAACATGTGACAAGCATGAATAAAATTTCCAACAACATTGACAGTCGAGTGAGCCAAAATAAAAATCTATCAACTAAAAGAGGAAGATGAAATCAAAAGTAAAGTGAGGAAAGTTATTCCATAAAAATGAAGTAAATCCTTATGAAAAGTAGAGAAATAATGGATATATAATGACAAAAGTGAGTGTCATTTACAGAGCTCAAATAAATCCTGACAGAGCCCTGCATTCCAAGTCACAGGCAACATGAGGAAGAGAAGCATGAAATAATGTGAAAATACACTTAACCTACTGAAAGTAAACATATTAAGTAAAATTGACTTTCAGAGAAGGTATCTCTTCAACTTGGTGGATCAGGAAAGGACTTTGAAGAAACGCACTGATACATTGCAAGCAAGCTGGCAGTTCGGAATTTATGGAAGCAAACAGGGTAAGCAGGGGAGAAAGACGCTCTCATTCATGGGAACAGAAGTCAAAATAGAAAGTATAGGGTAATTGATGAAGGTGTGTCCCAGACAGAATCCACCAGTAGCAACACATAAAGCAAAACACGTCCAATATTAATACTACTATAAAAGTAACTATCAGTGATTTCAATAGCCAGAACACCAGCAAAGTCATAGTGAATAAAATTCCTACCTCAGGGCTGGAGAGATGGCTCAGCGGCTAAGAACACAGGTTGTTCTTGCAGAAGACCCGGGTTCAAAACCCAGCAACCACATGGCAGCTAACATCCGTCTGCAACTCCAGTCCCAGGGGATCTGACAGCCTCTTCTGATCTCCAGTAGCTTTTCACTACACAGGTGCACTTACCTACATAGAGGTAATACACGTATATACATAAAAATAATAAAGTTTAAAAAAATCCTTAATAATATTGTTAAATGAATACAACCAATAAGAAGACAGAATCTAGAATACGTTCAAGTAAGAGAAAAGTCTCTCTTCTGTCCAAGAAACACGCTTTACTGACATGGATATCCAGAAAATCAGAATGAATTATGGAAATCAAATGACCAGTTAAAAAGAATATATAAACAAGTTAGAATGTCAATTCCCACATATCATAAAGCACACTGTAAGCAAATGAGTGTAGAACAGACAAAATGATCAGTACATAAGAGTAAAAGAATAATTCATTGGGGCTGGAGAGATCGCTCACTTGTTAAGAGAATGGACTGCTCTTGTAGAGGACCTGGGTTCGATTCCCAGCACTCACATGGTGGCTATGAACCCCCGTTTACTCGAGTCCCAGGGGAATAAGAAGCCCCCTTTTGACTTCCGTGTCATTGAATGACACAGGTGCACTCACATACATGCAGGCAATACACTCATACACATAAAACAAAAATAATAAACGAAATATATGTAAAAAAAGAAATTGACATTGAGAGAACAATTGTGAATATTTTCTCTCTTTGAAAGACTCTGTCCCCGATGGGCCCTCAGTAATGCCAGATGTCTCTATATTCCAAGTGAAACACACACACACAGATGTGAATACTCAGTGGACATAAATACTCAGTTGTAATATACAAAATGAAAATAAGAGAAAACTTGACACTTTTGTTTCTGGGTCGATGTATCTCACTCAGAATGTGTGCTACTTACTTGTACATTGCTGTGATAATGTATATCAACCAAAAACAAAGTTCCAAATCCTTCCTCAATTTTCCAGAAAACATGGTCAGGATCTTCACAGCAACATCTCACCATCTGGTTCCCATTCTGTCTTAGGTATTTTGCTCTCACTATGATAAACTACCATGACCAGAACCAATCTAAGGATGAACGTTTGTGGCTTACATTTCCAGAGACTGGGTTCAAAATGGCAAAGAGGGAAGACAGCAGATAGGGATGTTGGCAAAAGTCCAAAGCTGAAAGACCAAGAAGCAGAGAGAAAACTACCTGGGGGCAAGTGTAAAAACTCTCAAAACACTCCCTCAGTTGCATACCTGTAACAATTTTGCACTCCCTAATCCTCTCCAAACAATGCCATCAACTGGACACAGTGTTCAAATACATGAGCCTATGTGGGACTTTCCTCCCTAAAAGCAACACAGTCCCTGCTTTGAATACACAGGACTGTGACCATGTCATAATGCTAAGTGCATTTAATTCAACTTAAGCAGACTCCATAATCTTTACCTATCTCAACACCATTCAAAATTCCAGAGTCCACTGTGAGGCTCAGGGAATGCCTTCACTGGAAAATCAATACATTTTCCATATAAAATCAAAAGAGGCAAATTACATACTTTCCACATACAATGGCACTGAATACACATTACCATTCCTGGAGGAATGGAGGGAATAGTGAGAAAAAACTGAAACTAAGAAACACCAAAGCAGTAGGGGAAACACACACACACAAAAATATAGCTCCATATTGCTTGTCTAGGACTGAGGTTTCAAAGGGAGGCTGGTTCCATTCCCCCCTGCAGGACTCCTTGGGAGATACATCATGGCCTCAGCAGCTCCACCATCAGGGGGTTCCACCTGCACTCAGGACATAACTTTCACAGGTTCACACAATGGCTTTTGGGGGCATCTTGCCATGACAGGACTTTCTTTATGCAGGGACTCTTCTATGTGGTGCCACGCTTCAGCAGCTTCAACTGCAGTGGAAGGATCCACAACCTACTCACTCTTGTATCTTTTGACTCCAAAACTAGCATTTGCAGATTTTTTTAATTTTATCTTTGCCATTCTCACTGGCTTAATAAGAAATCTCAAAGTACATATAGTTTGCATTTCCCTGATGGCGAAGGATTCTGTACACTTTTAAAGAACTTCAATAAACAAGAATTTTCTTTGCATTATTTCCATCTTTTCTAGTCTACAATGAACTCCTGCCATGTCCCCTCCATTTCCTCTACAATTTTTTGCCTCTTCTTTGAATATTATACCACACACATAAGAATGTACATGTATATATACTGAAAATGCACTGAGTCCATTTGGTGGTGTTCATCTGTACATGTGCTTAGGACTGCCCACTTGTAATTAAGTCATGTCACAGAGAGCTGTTCCCTGGAGAAAGCTGATTCTTCCACTCTCAGCATTCCTGAATTTCCTATAGCTTTTTGTCATCGAACAGACATTTATTTCATCTTTTGAGAATTCCCTGTTCAGTTCTACACGCCATTCTTTTACTGCGTTCTTCCTATTCTTAAGAATCTTTGAGTTCCTTGTTTCTTCCAGACACCATCCCTCAGTCAGAGATGTACGTGGTGAAGTTTTTTCCCATTCTCTAGGCTGCATCTATTCTAAAATGATAGTGGAATTTGCTGGTCTAAAGCTTTCTAATTTCACGAGGATCCAGATACGAGCTGTTCCTTACACAGAAATTGACAAAAATACCAAGAAAGAAATCAAAGAAATAAAACCATTTACACTGATTTTAAAAAAATACCATGGGGAAAAAAAGCAAACCCAGGAACTGAAACTCTGGAGTATAATGAAATCTTTAAGACACTGGAGAAAAATTTTAAATGATACCAATAGTTTGTTAGACCTCTTGTGCTCATGAATTAATAGAATTAATACTGTGGAGATGGCCATCTTACAACTCAAATCTACAAATCCAAAGAAACCCATACCAAACTTCCAGTAAAATTATCACAAAAATTGAAAAATGATCTGAAAGGTCATAATAAATCACAAAGAACCCAGGATATCCACAATAATAGAGAAGATGAAAAAAGAAGATGAAAACAATGTATCAGGCACCTTCATCCTGCATTTCAGTTTCTACAACACAGCTATTTTAATAAACAGAGCATCGTTTCAGCTTAAAAAAGATACATTCATAAGTGGAAATGTGGAACAAAAATGATAAATGGGACATAACGTCCATGCACATATGGCCTTGTGAATTTTGAAAAAGAGTCCAAAAATAAGCATTGAAGAAATGACAGAACCTACAACGGATGGGGCTCTCACACTGCACAGCTCCATGTGGAAGACAGAAACTACATCTTTATCTCTCAACCTGCCCGAACCCAATTGCAAATGGATTTAGGAACTGGAAATTCAATACTTGACTCTGAAAGAAGAGATAGTACGGAAGATACTTGACCTTATTGATGGGGAGGGGACTTTCTCAGGAGAATACAGTACTGAAGACACTTGAAGACACTAAGATCTCTCATATATGCACAGAAGACCTAATCCATACCTTCTCTGACATAGAAGGCCAGGAACACTACCCTACTGAATCCCTAAAATTAGCATTACCTTGATTGGAAAACTTCATTGGAAAATTTGATTGGAATACAACAACTTCAAGAAAAACTGTACGTCTGTTCCTATGAGAGGCAAAAATGTAGAATTCCCAAAGAAACACCTGAAATGAATCCAACAATGTTATCAAGATCACACATCATCACCAGTCTACTTCAGTGACAGGAATGCAAAGTGGATCAACAGACACAGAATACGGAATGGAATACGAACAGAGATAAGGACAGACACTGCAGGACCAGCCTAGGAAATGCAAAGATGGATTGGTAAAGATCAAACTTCACTTTATAGACACCATGAAGAAATGGGTTAAGAAAAAGAGAAAAGTTGTAAATAAAGAGAACAGATATGACAAACTTCGGAGAACAATGTAGTTACTACTACTATTACTTAGTAGGGTCTTTGCTTTTTTAGAGCAGCAACATCTTATGAAACAAAATGGATTAGGACAGGAAAGGAAGAACTCAAAACATTGCTCTTTGAGTGAAATGAGGCTCTAGATTGATGATCTTGAAGGATCATGTTTCAGATCTGATAGATGCTTTTAGTCAATATTGCTGGACAGAAAATCAATACCAAAAAACAGTAGGTCTTTGAGTATGGAGGTATGGTATAGGATAAAATACTTGATGTGCACGGGTGTAGTGGCACACAACTTTAATCCAAGCACTTGGGAGGCAGAGGCAAACAGATCTCTTATGAGATCAAAGCCAGCCAGGCCTATAAGGCCAGTTAGTTTCAGGACAACTGGGGCTACAGGGAAACCCTGTCTCAAAAAGACAATTTAAAAAAAGGCCTTACTGTGCATGCATGAGGACTTGAGATTGGATTTCCAGCATTCACGTAAAATTTTGATCATGTGGCAGGACTCTGTACCCTCATGCTGCTGTGCAGAGAGGAACCTGGAGATCCCTGTTTATCAAATCTATATCCAACTAGATCTTGAATGTCAGTGAGAGACTCTGTCTCACAAAATGGGTTTTGGAGCAGTTAGAAAAAACATTGGAATCAAGCTCTCCTCTCCATACTGTTCATTATGAAAGATAAGCATCCCAAGAAAGAGTGTAATAAAATACTTCATTCACAATTCCTTCAAAACATAGTAAGCTGCCCACAATTTACTCTAAGTAATGAAATTTGAGATTCTCGCAAAGAGAATTTTAAAGCTCCAAAGAAAGAAACTGAAAATAACACCGAACACTGCAAATAACATCCACGCTCATGGTTTAGTAAAATAAGATAATGTGCAAATGGCCATATATCTGAAGGTTCTCACCAAATTCAATGGCATACCCATAACGCTCTCAGTGACCTATTATCAAAACACTTCTAAAATCAACGTGTTCATATTAAAAACCACAAGTATCCAAATCAACATTTAAAAGAAAGAACAATGACCTGATATCACTGTATACTACACAGCCGTAGGGACAGAGACAGCATAACCATGGACACAAATCAAGCCATGTAAATCTGTAGGACCGAATCCAAAACCAGAAATAAATCATTCTGAAGGCAGACAATTATTCAAAAAGGGATCTAAACCAACACTATAAATAAGACAGTCTCCTCAAAAATAGTCCATCAGCCAGGCGTCATAGCACAGGCCTTTAATCCCAGCATTTTGGAGGAGAGGGAGACAGATCTCGGTGAGCTACATACCCTATTCCAGGCCAACTGGGGGCTGCAGGGATACTCTGTCTCAAAAAATTTTTTTAAAACCTATTATCTGAAAGCCAAACACTGAAATACACCCATATCTCAAAACCTACACAAACTGAATTGAAAATAGAACTTAGTACCAAACCTGATATTCCGATATGGAAAAACATAGGGACCGTAGTTGATGAGGAAGACATAAGAAAGGAATTTCATAATAAGCAGGACGTCACATTCATCAGGTAATGATCTGAATAACCATTGAATGGGATTTCATGAAACTGAACAAGAAATTAAACTGTGAGCACAAAGAAAAATAGCCTACACAGCAAAAGATGTCATCGCCAGCTTTATTTTAGATGATGCATTAGCATCGACATGTTGAAAAGAATTCCAAAATTATAGACCAAAATACCAAAGTTCAAATGCTGAAATTTAACAATGAAACATAGTCCTTAAAGAAGAAACACAAATTGCCAGTAAATATATGTAAAAGTGTTAAACATTTGACCATGAGAGAAATGTATTTCAAACAGAGTGGGTTTCCCTCTCCCTTCAGTCAGAATATTAACATTTAGAAACAAATGCCAATAAATGCTGGTGAGGATGGGTGGTCAGGAGGGATTGTTTTCTGGCAGTTAGGGAATAAATAAATGCAGGCATTACGGAAATCTGCACAGGGTTCCTCAAAAATGTAAAAGTACAACTACCATCTGGCATTGCTGTGCACATCACAGAAGAACTAATGTCCCACCACCAAGATGCTTGCACATCCGTGTTTTTGATGGACCAGTGAGAAGAGAAAGAAACTGAACCAGGAAAAATGTGAATCAACTGATGAACCAAGTGCAAACTGTGGTTTAAAACACACAAAGGAATTTTAATCAGCCAGAAAAAAATAGAATCACGATATTTTCAGTTAAAGACACAGAATTATATTATTTAAATATCAAGATGCAATACATAACTTTGAAGAATAACTCAGAAAATTGATGGTTTCCACTTTCCAAGATTAAAAAATGACACTAGTAGATTGGATCAAAATCAGGAGCCATCAATTCGGTGCCTCAAGAGTAAGTGAGTAATCAAGGCCCAACGTTTTCACCCTGGAGTCCCAGGAAGCTAAAGAGGGGCAAGGAGAGATGAGGGAATGTAGTCTTATGTGTAAAGGATTGAATGGAACATACACGATGTGCAGGTAGCGGGAGGACAACTGTGACTGAGATGACGAAGGGGGGATGGGGAAGGTGGACAGATCCGAAGAGGGTACGGGATAAGTTAACCACAGCTAAGGGTGGATGGAAAACCCTACTTTATCAGCAAACTTAAAGATATGTAACTTTTGAAGAAGTATGAACACAGGGAGCCTGCATATGTGGACAACATACCTCCCAGAACACATGACTTATTAGAAGGAAATGTCAATGCCACACATATGTTCCTCTGTACATTTTACTGGTCATGGAAATCACAGACGCCTCCAAACAACACAGTCTCTTGCAATTGTCCTCAGTTATCCACCATAACCAGAGGGTATGACTGTATTGTAGAAAAGTCATCATTGTTTGTTTACAAGACATAACGAGATCAAGCTGGAACACACATAAAACTTCCTCCCTGATGGTTGATTTCATAGTGAGAGAATGTGCTATGCAGGACACTCGGGGTAAGAGCCATCAGCGTTCTCCTTTTGTAAATGCTGCGTGCCATAATACTGAACTAAGAGTCAAGATGTGATCTCCACCCAGTGCTACAGGTCCACAAAGGTTACTTGGGTAACCACTGTTTTTGCATTGGAATGGAGACCTACTCTGCACTAGGAGTTCATATTTGGTGCTACAAACCTGGTGAAAAGCTCATGGTTCCACAGGTCATACACCCCAAGGATGAAACTACCACTACTTTTTCCTGAACAATATGTTGTCATTCTGATTTATAAATACTGGTTCTTATACCTGAAGATAAGTTTCGACCTCTACCTCAGGCAGAAAAGCATCTCTGCAGTGGGTGGCTGTCAACGCAGAGGTGCATGAGAGGTCAAAGTGCTGAAAATAAGTGACTATTGAATCCTCACCGCTACATGGAACATCCATGTCAACTGCCCACCCAAGGCTCAGGGACCACCTTCACACAGGGGCCAGAAAGAATGTCAAAACCTAATGATGGGGAAAGTCATTGTACTTCACGAACTATGCAGCTATGATTTCTCCCACAAGATCAAGTGAAGAAGACAGGTCAACATTCGGTGTCAGCCATAATTGGACTCACTCAAAAACAGAGAATCAGGAAGAGAACAAAGGAAAAACAGTAGGGAAAGTGACCTTGAAGGGAGACATGCTACAGGCACATGGGTAAGTGGCGTGGGGCAACTTGCAATGCATATGAAGCAGAGAGGATTGTCACTTGAATGCAAATTAAAGAGTATAAAGAAATTCTACATACAAAACAATTAATTTATAAAAAATAAAACAACTTGTATTATGTGAATTAGGTGAATTTCTTTGAGCAGAAAGACAGGTATTAGACATATTCTCAGGTAAAAAATTAATCCTAGATGTAATTTTCATATATGTGTGTGAGGTCATATTTCGTAAGAGTAGACAGTTAAGACATGAAAATTACATCCCAAACAGTAGAAAGAATAAAGAATAATGGAAAAAATGCCATGTGAAATGAAAGCGTGAAATTGTGGATTAGGAGGACAAAAGTGAGAGTGAAGGAGGACGAGGAAGAGGGAGGGCAGTGAGAGGGGATCGGAAACAGGAAGTGTGTAGGAACATGCAATACAGAAAGCCTTGAGTTTTAAAGATGATTTTAAAAGTGAATATATTAGGTCTGATCATCAAGTCCTGGTGGGTGTCACGAGCAAGGGCAATGGCCAGTGTGGTTTGCGGGGCTATGGGACCCTAAGTCAATAGTTTCTGAAAAATGATTGCATTGCTGGCATTGGGTTCTTTCCCATCCTATGGTTTCTAGTGGGGGCAATGTGCACCTGTTATGAGGTATCAACTTTTGATATGTGTTTAAAATGTATGTGAATATACATTTGGAAGCTTCTATAGTGGTAGGATTAGAGAACCCTCTGAATACTTCCTCCTCTACCCTGCCTTCCCTTCACATCCACATTGAACCCTTCCTATGCTATTTCCCCTCCCCCATGAATATCGCTGTGTTCTGTCTCACTTCCCATGAAGACCCCACACTGCTCCAAGTCTGTTTATTCATTTTCTGACCTCTCAGTTTTCCATTGAAACATGCATACCTAGGAATTCAGAAATGCCAGCCACCTACGAAAGAGAAAATGCAAAGTGAGTGAGGGATATGTCACTCAGGAAGACTGTCTCCCCTTACAACCAGCTGCCTGTGAATTCCATAACTTTGTTTTTCATAATAGATGAATGCCATCCCACTGTGTAAACATCCCAAGCTTTCATTATATATTCATAAGTAGATGAAAATCTGGGTTGTGTAAAGGGCAGCAATGAACATGGAAGAACAGGTATCTGTTGCATGTAGAGAGTTTTGGGGTATATGCCCGAGTGGTACGGTTGGCTCAATCAAATCATGGTAGACTGATTTCCATGTTTCTTGAGGAAACTACACACTGATTTCCATTTTGGCTGCACCTGTCCGCATTCCCACATAAGGTGGAAAAGATTCACCCTTTTCCCACTTCCTTGAAAATGTCTTTCAGTTGTTTGTTCTTTGGATGTTAGCCACTGTGAGTGGGGCAAAAACAAAAATCTCAAAGTGGTTTTAATTTGAATTTCCCTTATGACTACAGATGTTGAATATTTGTAAGGAAGTTCTTAAAGAAGTTCTTAGATGTGTGTATTTCATTCTTATAGAACTCTCTCTCCAGACACTGGCCCCATTTTAAATTGGATTGTATGTTTAATGATATTTACTATTTTATGTTTCTTGTATATTCTAGAAACTAGCCCCTTGTTACCACTGGAAATTGATGACAAGATTCTGCTTCTGAAGACAGTCATGAGGTACAGAAGAAAAAAAATTCTACATTGAAGTGAAGCCGGTACTGACTTCAAAGCTTCATCTCTACTGTCTGCCTTCATTGTGCTGGAAGGAGCTCTGTGTGCTACGACAAGAGAAAATTAATCATCAACCTTACCCAGCTGTGAATACAAAAACTGTCCTGCAATGGTTTGTGCTTTCGCGCAACACTGACTATAATATTGTGGGAGTAGTTGACCACATTCTAATTGGATTTAAAGTCTCCTTCATAATGTGGAACTCATATCTGATATTGATATCAGGCTTAGGGGTCATAAGAGAGAGCCTAATATTGTTATTCAACTAAATATATAGTATTAAACTGACTCCTAATGACTTACTGTTATACTAAGAGTTTAATGCACCTTTCAACTCCCAGAAGTGAAGTTTCCGGGTGCAGAACTTGGTGATTCACATGAAGAAACATAACTGGTTGATCTGCAGATAATTAGACTGCACAGTCCCTATCCCTGAGTAGGATACTTATATCAAAATTCTGTGTCCTAACTCTCAGGGATCACTGCAGAAGAGCAGACAGAAATATTGAAAGAGCCAGAGATGGTGGAATAACACAAGGAAATAAGAGATTTACAGACAGCTGGGAAGTTACTCATATGAACTCACACCAACGGTAACAGCATGCACAAGTCCCACATAAGCTCAAGACAGACAAACTCCAGCATACACATGGAAAGTGGGTAAGAAACCCCAACCCAGGGGCTGGAGAATTGGCTCAGTGATGAAGAGCACTGGATGTTCTTGCACAAGACCCAGGTTCCAAACCCAGCACCACATGTTAGCTAACCACCATCAGTAACTCCAGTTACAGGTGATCTGACACGCTCTCTTGTCCTCAGTGCACAACACAGGTGTACTTACTTACATGCAGGCAATACACTCATACATAAAATAAGAAAAAAAGAAAGAAACCCCAACCCTACGTGAGGAAGCATTGGCCACCACAGGTTACTGGAGGGGGAGGAAGAGTCCGAACCATAGAATATTAATTACAGTAATAGAATACTTCCTATATAGTCAAAGGATAACTGTTCATATGCATAAAGTTTTCAAATTATTCATCAAGGTTACATTTTAAAAATGAAAAACAGTGAATACATTGAATTATCTACTATAGATGCTCAGAAGTGGAGCCTGACATAAAATACGGTGTTTAAAAATATTTGG
>NW_008333504.1:12529-12666 GCF_000622305.1 Nannospalax galili
TGTAAGAAACCCCAACCCTCCTTGAGGAAGTATTGGCCAGCACAGGCTACTGGGAGGAGGAGGAGGAAGTGTGTCTTTAAAGGATGCGATTCTTCATCCCTTAAACAGACTCAAGAGGATATATATATATATATATA
>NW_008333504.1:13137-14418 GCF_000622305.1 Nannospalax galili
AAGGAATGATATATGAAGTGATGTAGAATGGAAAACTTTCTAAGGAGTGCTGAATGATGGAGACCTGAGAAATGGGCCGATGTGAGTGGGAAGAGCCATGCAGGACTCTTGCAGTGTTATATGCATTCCCAGTCTTTTTTTTTTCTCTCATACATTTTCTGGACAGGGATTCTCAGTGGCCCCAGCTGCCCTGGAACTATCCATGTAGGTAAAGTAGGTTAGCTTCAATTTCACAGAGATACACCTGGCTCTTTTTCACTAGAGCTAGGCTTAAAGGCATGCACAACCACACATGGCAATTTCAAGTATTAACAGCTACTCTGGTTGAATAATTGTACAGACTTTTAGAACTCATGGCTGGTAAAATTATTATCTTTATAATTAATTATATGAAATTTTTCTAAATGAGTATAAAAATATAGAGATTATAAATTAAAAGTAAAGGAACTGTTCAATTAAAAGAAAATCCTTTGACTTTACTAGCCCATTTGAATGGCTGAAATGGTTGAACACATGTGAACAAACATGGGCTCTGTTCCTTTCTGTAAGCACTATTTCCATGTGGGGTGAATATACAGAAATAATAGAATATTTTGAATGTCACCATTAGGCATCACATGCAGAGTGACGGAGTGACAGAACAGATTGACTCAGAACGTAAAGAAAGTCAGGAGGGAGCTGGAGAGATGAGTCGGTGGTTGACACAAGGAGCATGTGAGCAGCATGAGAAAGCATCATTCCAAAGAAGCCTAGACTGACTCACGCACAACAGGAGGATGTGCAGCTTCTCACCCTCAGAGAACACTCTCAGGATGGACTGGGCAACAGAGTAAGTCTCAAATATTATACAAGGTCAGGATTTCTTCATCTCTCTTCTCCCCAATCTGGGACACAGACATCAACAGTAGGAAGAAAACAGAGGAATCCACAAATGCCGTGTGAAAGTCACACATACTAAACACATTCGAATCTAACATAGGAAGGGAATACAGAACTTAATCCTAAGCAAATATTCTAAGTGAGTCTCATCAAAGGCTTATAGCCATTTTTGGGAGAAATGCGTTAGTTAAAACAATAGAAATGACAAGGACTCAGAAGGGCACAAATATTTTCAAAGCAGGAACAAAACGAAAGACACAAAATTTAC
This sequence comes from Nannospalax galili, assembly GCF_000622305.1. NCBI lineage: Eukaryota > Metazoa > Chordata > Mammalia > Rodentia > Spalacidae > Nannospalax > Nannospalax galili. Next base: position 14,285 of record NW_008333504.1, read on the forward strand.
TAATTTCAAAATATGTAAAAACTTCATTTAATAGAAATTAATATATATCAAAGAATGCATGAAATTGTGGGGGATATAGAGGCAGTGCAGGTGGGGGAGGGGTGTAACACGATTAAATTATTTAATGAAGTGCA
>NW_008333504.1:14530-17178 GCF_000622305.1 Nannospalax galili
GCATAAACATAACAGAATGCATGAATCTGCCGGGGGTGTATAGGGAGTGTGGAGGGGGGAGAGAATGCAAACATGAAACATTTTTTATGCAATGCAAAAAAATTCAATAAAAATATATATTGAAAAATTCCTGTAATGGAAAAACACAGGGGGAAAAACCTGCCATTATCTTGCATGGGCAAGAAATGAGACATGGGAGATCTGGAAAAGTGAAATAAAAAATGAAATGAAGTGATATTTGTGTACTAGTCATTTCCACATAATAAATATGGAATAAAAGAAATCATTTGACATTTACCACAGGACAAATCTTGATGAAATTGCTATGAATTAAACTACCAGAATCTTTCTTTCTAGTGAAACAGACAATGGCAAAAACATTCTCAGGTCTTTACCCTTCTTTACCTTGGACCTCTCACCTGGGCCCATATCTACCTGATTGGCTAGAGTCTCCCCTCTCTTCACATTTCAGGGTGCTGCGCTTTATTCCTGACAGGAGACCAGAAGAGGCTGACACAGAGCAAGATCTGTGCAGGAGAAAGAGGCACATGACACTTGCTGGATTCTTCACAAAGAACCGGAATTCCAACAGAACTAAACTCCACTGGCAATACAGGAAGAAGAGATGACTCTCCAAATGATTTCTCAGTTATTATTTTAGGGCGGACTCATTATAATATACAGTAATTTTTTCAGTTTTCATACGCTGAATTCTATGAATGATTCAAAACGTGGCTACAGTATCACGTCCTCATGGGTGGCTGAATTAAACACCAAAAATAATGAAGATGGATGACAGGTATAACAATTGGACACAAACCTGCTGTTCATGATGCCCAGGCACTCCTAATGCACGAATTAAAAACAATACAAGACTTATTCAGGAAAACTAACACATGTACCAGGTAGGCCGTTATCTGTCAAAGGATGCAGAACAGTAAGTAATTCTGCAAGAAAAATCACCTCCACTATGGACACCAGATTGCTGTAGTTGTAGTTCTCCAACATCACCTCCCTGTACAAACCTCTCTGAACATAGTCTAGGGATTTCCACTCCACGTGGGAGAAGTCAAATTACACATCTGTGAAAGTCAGTGGATCCTAAAATGAAAAATGGCAACTTGACCACATACCCATCAACAGGGTACAAGGAAAGAAAAGAGATAATGAGTAAAGAAGTTCTGAAGCAGACAACCAATCTGAATTACTCAAAAGGACATTTCTTAATGTAGTAACTCTAACGTACTTGCTAATTCTGTGCAAAAGAAGAACATCATTAGATCCTCCAAATTTTTGTGCAGATTATTCTTTTAAGGGGTGTAGCACATAAATTAAGCCCTCAACATAGGAATACCATTTCCCTCTGGTATTTGTGACACACAAGATCAGTTATATATATTTATCTGATATAAAGTCACATGAATTCAAATGTTTAGAATCATGTACTATAGTCCTTCATAAAACATAGATTTTGATGTAACAAGATCTGTGGCTGGGCCTGACAACCCTTCTCTAACAGGCTTTGCTGTGTGGCTAGTGACTCCAGGAGCACAGAGCAGACCATGGCGGAAGAATAAAGGTGCGGTTTAAAGGAAGAATGCCATGGACTGGGTGTGCTCGCCCTCAACAGGAAGAAGAGACACAATCCTCATCAAGTGTGTCCTAGAACCTGCATATAGTGATGAAATTATAGAAACAGGAGCCCATAAAAAACTCTGATAGATTCTTTGTATAATAGTTTCTCTTTTTATCTTCATTTGCTTAACTAATATTTATCCAGAAGGAACAAAATGGCCAACTTATGCACACCACAATAAGAAGATTTGAGAACTGGGTTCCTCACCGCAGAGAGTAATGAAAACATGAGGACAAGATTCAACACTGACTGAACAATGTTGGTGCTGCTTCCAAGTGGTTCCACAAATCAGTCAACTACATGTGTGTAACAGTTGATAAACAGAATTCTTTTCTGAGGCTCAAAGAACCAGTAATGGAGACTGTGCTGTGATTGAGTGTGAATTAGAAACACCAACTGAGAGAAAGAGGCCTGCTTCAGAATCTGCACCTGGAGAACTCAGTATTTAACAAACAAATGACAAAGGTTTCTTTCTCCAACGAAAAGAAGAAAACTACAGTTATGAAAGGAGAGAGTCTACATACGTCATGATTCATGTGCTTTATTCTGTAAATTACCAGAACAAAACTTATTCTGAATAAATTAAAATCACTGATGTGAAAGTCTGGCATTTGGTGCAGAGCAGCTCAACCAAGGGAGTCAACTCCCAGGAGACAAGAGAATACAGGTATCAACAAACCCAGCAGCACATTCTATCAGGGCTGTGATGTGGGTGGGATTAAAATGATAGACAAAGTAAAACAGTATCTGAGTAAAATAAGAAAGAAAAAAATTATCAGTTTTATGTCAGTTCAAACAATACAGTGGCATATGAGGACCCAAGCCCATCCACCTTAGGAATTGAAGACTGGCATGACTGTATTTTCAGCTACCACATCATAAGTAATTTTGAGATGTTTGGTCATGGATTCATTGGATTAGTCTGGAAAAAATAAGCATTGGAAGACAGAATGGAGAGAGGGCTATGCTACATAGGTGGTACATATGTAAAGAGTTGATATGGGTCACGTAT
>NW_008333504.1:18163-20088 GCF_000622305.1 Nannospalax galili
AAGGCAGATGCAGGCGGATCTCTGTGAGTTCAAGGCCAGCCTGGTCTATATATTGAGTTCCAGGCCATCTGGGGCTACTGGGAGATCCTGTCTCAAAAAGACCAAAAAAAAAATATATATATATATGTGTGTGTGTGTGTGTGTGTGTGTGTGTGTGTGTGTGTGTATTGCCTGCATGTTTTTAAATGCATCCAGGTCGTGCAGTGCCCTAGGAAATCAGAAGAAAGACTCAGATCCCTTGGAACTGGATTTAAGGATGCGTTTGCACTGCCACTTGGGTGCTGGGAGTCAAACCTAGGTCACCGCTGAGCCATCTCTCCAGCTCTTTTATGAGCATACTTTTACGACCACAAAATAAATGAAAAAATTTTACGTAAAAGAATGCGCCGGCCAACATACCCAAATATCTGCAGCAAATTTTCAAAGCTGACTTGCACTTTGAAGGCGAACAACAACAACAACAACAACAACAACAGCAACAACAATGTAGAAAGGCTCACACCAAGGCTTTAAATGCAGCACAACAGAGGCAGATGGAGGCTGAGCTCTGTGAGATCAACCATGGCCAGCCTGTTCTACATTTCAGGTCCCGAGGCCAGCTTTTGCTACATATGGAGACCCTGTCTCAAAATAATAAATAACTAAATAATAAATAAATTAATTAATAGGAAAACGGAAATTAAGACCAAATCCCTGGGGAATCACAACACACCACCCGCAAGCTCCTCTGAAAATATTCATTTTCCCACCTCTCCTTGGGCTCCATTCTACAATAATCCAGTGACTGGTTCCTTCCAAGGCCATCCCGACACCAGGTGCCCCATTCCCACTGCTCCTCTGACTCTCTGTGAGTTTCTAGAGCCCATCCTGCCTCAAATTTCCGGCCACAGGATTCCATGTGGTTCCTATGGCTCTAGTGAGTTTCCCCATCCCCTACCTAGACCAACTTATCTTGCCGCCTACCCCTGGTCCTGCAATGCACGACTAGGAGTGGTTCCTGGGGCTAGCCTGAGATTTGGGGTCCTCTTTGAGGCCCACTCCATTCACCCCTCCTCAGGTTCTGCACCAGGCTACTCAACGTGGTCTCCAGCCCTGGTGGGTTTCCCAGTCACACTAAATCCCAGCAGTCGCGCCTTCCTTAGACTCTTCCCAAACTCTCTTTGACATCCCCCAATCCCATCCTTGCCACTTCCTTATACTTCACTCTTCTGACCCCGCCTACTTCACGTCCTTCCTCTAAACAATGATACTAAAAAATTTGATAAATCATTTCCTCAGAGAGCTCCCCTACTAGAGTCAAATACCTGGAACTCTACTACTAAAAATAATTTTGATATTGTGAATGAACCTCCAGAAACTGTATTTTCAAAGAAAATCAATGTCTCAAGTTTAAGTGGTCAGCTGGTTATGGCCAATTTGGGCCTGAACTCATCATGCACTTTACGCTATCACCACTAGAGGGGGATATTGACATTTGGCTAAATCAAGTCTGTTCTGGAAATCATTGTTAAAATTGCTCTTACATAAAGCATAAAACTTGATTTTAAAAATTGAAGGAAGGATTCATGCAAGACTTTTAACATATCACTGAAAGACCAAAACTGCTAATTAAAGGCATAGACAAAAGGAGAGGAACACCAGGCTGAACATATGGAGAACGTTTTTAGGTAGAAACACATAGGTTTCTCCTATCTAAAGAATAAAATGTCCATGGCCAGGCATAGTGGTGCACACCTTTATACCCAGCAGATGGATATCAGTGAGATCAAAGCAAGCTTGACATACATAGGGAATTTCAGGACAGCTGGGGTTACAGGGAGACTCTCTCTCAAAAGGGTCAAAAGAAGAAGAAAGGAAGGGGGGAGCAGAGGAGCAGGAGGGATGGGAAAAAGAGGCGGAAAAGGAAGAGGAGGAGGAGGAGGAGA
>NW_008333504.1:21706-22880 GCF_000622305.1 Nannospalax galili
GAAAAGTTGCCCACTTGTGGCAGGAAGCAATGTGGCTAGAGTTTCTTGGAAGAACCGGGAGATATTACTGTTATGGATGAGTTGCACATTACTCTTCTGCCTGGACAGGTTGTAAACCATGGATCTTCTGGTTCAGAGGAAGAGGCTCCAGTACAGGTTATCAGTGATGTGAAACAAACTTTCTCTTAATAAACAACAGAAGATTGGATCTACTGAAGCTGAAGATTTATAGTCAATTGCCAGAAAAAGGGTCTTAAAAATACTCAAGTGGAAGGAGCTGCTGCAAGACACCCAGCCCCTCTCCCCAGAGAACTTATAAGACATCACCAAACATTCCTGCCAAGTTCACAAGGAAGGGTAAAATCGAAAACTGTAATTTTGCTCTGGCACATTTCTCAAGAGAATGAGCACAAAATTGCCATAATTGATAGGTAAAAAGTTGCTGGAGAATGAACAGATAGATGAGAAAGCCCCAGAACTCAGATAAAACTCCATTAGAGTAGAGTTTATTAGCAAAGGAACACATGGGAGAGATTCCCTTCCGGGCAGGGAAAATGTCTGCCTCAGGTCGTGATCTGGTGTCTTTTAAAGGGAAAGGCTTCCACTTCCTACAGAAGGCAGGAAGATGTTTCTTTTCAAGTTGGGTGGGGAAAAGCAGGAGAGCAGGACTGTTAAAACCTGTCCCTTTTAGAGATCAAAGGGGAAGCCTGCCATGTTGGCCAAACAGTGGAGAAAAGCTTGCTTCTCTTGACCTCAAAAACCAAGGTGCTTAACAACTCAGTTCTCTTTTCTCAGGGGCTTGAGAAATCCAAAGTCTGTGAGACCCTGTTGAAGACAGGGAGGGCTGCTGCAGTTTGAAAACCTAATAATAATCATGTGACTGAAAATGTAAGCAATGTATTTGGGACATCCAAAGGGACACACATGTCATTGTTGAGTTCCACATGGACCAAATTGTTTGAATAGTAGCACAAAAAACCCACTCTACGCCAGATGTACCTCAGACTCTCAAAGTCATGCTTGGATTCATACCTGGATAGCAACTCAGAGAACCCAAACACAGCTGAACACCTTCAGATCCCATGAAACTTCATATACAATGCTTTGTGAAATACCACAATGGTGCATAAGGCAATCTGTAAATTCGTGGATGGCAGTTTGGCTGAAGTATATG
>NW_008333504.1:23502-23630 GCF_000622305.1 Nannospalax galili
TGTCGGTACTAATGGTTCTGCATAAACTATGTTAAGACACTGGAATACAGAATTAATATATAGTTGATATGGAAGAGAAAAAGCAATAATGCTGGACTTGACACGTGAAAGAAAATTTCTAGTGCTCC
>NW_008333504.1:24183-27434 GCF_000622305.1 Nannospalax galili
TAAGAGTGACAAAAGCCTGAGTGTCTACTTTACCCCAATGTACACTTGTGCAGACTTAAAGGCTATATGTTTGGAAGAGAAATGGAAAAGCGCTTGATGTTGTAGCATGATACATTAAAAAACACTATGGGGGCTGGAGATATGGCTCGACAGTTAAGAATACTAGCTGTTATTGCAGAAGACCAGGGTTCGAATCCCAGGCGACTTAGCAGATAACAACTGCCTGTAACTCTAGTTTCAGGGGATCAGACACCCTCTCATAACATCCATGGACATTGCACGACAGAGTTGCACTTACATATATGCAGGCAATACATGCATACACATAAAATAAAAATGATAAAAAATTTTAAAAACATAAAAACATACTGTGCTGTTTTGTAAGTGTAACTTGAGTTCTCAGTGATATTCACCACAATTGGATGGGAAAGTGAAGGCTTTCTCACATTTCTTTATATTGCTACTTCCTCATCTATTTGAATCAATAAATTTTGATTGGTGATTTTGCAATTTTGTACTTAATTCTGTTTTCCTTCAGTACACTATGAAGTTCTGTAACATAAAAGTCTTTCAAAATTTTTGAGACTTATAGACAAATCCCTTTAGTGCAGATGCTATTTTGTATTCTAAGGATTAAGTCCAGAGTAAAGGATGTACCAAATACTGAGCAATCGTAGACTATCTCTTTAGTATGAGTTTTTGATAACTGCTAACTTTTGACATGATTAATGGAAGAGCCACAGTCTTTATACTGCAGTGTCTCCCTTTATTATAATTTCTCTGATGTTCTCTAAGAGTTGAAATACAAGAAATGGACTTCTCAAAACATTTTCATTTGTGACATTTCTCTTAAGTATGAATTCTCTGGTACCTTCTATGTGCTGAGTGTTCAGTTGGTCACATTCATCTTACCAGAATGGGTACTTTCCAGTATGAATTCTCTGATGAAATATTAAATCTGACATACAACTAAAGGACTGGTCACAAGCTTCACATTTGTAGGGTTTCTCTCAAATATGAATTACATGATGTGCTCTATGATGAGATATATTTCTAAAGGACTTCTTACATTCTTCACATTTGTAGGGATTCTCTCCAATCTGAATTCTCTTATGCGACTTATAAATTGAGCTCTAGGGTTATCTCTCAAGTATGTATTTGATGATGTCCTCTAAGACTTGACCACTGACTAAAGTACTTGCCACATTTTTCACATTTGAATGGTTTCTCTCCAGTATGCATTCAGTGGTGTAACTGAAATATTGACATATGAGTAAAAGCCTTGGTACATTCTTCACATCTGCAGGGTTTTTCTCCAGTACATATTTGCTGCTGTCTTCTAAGAATTGACCATTCACTCAAAGACTAGCCACATTCTTTACATTTGTAGCGTTTCTCTCCAGTACGTATTTGCTAATGTAATCTAACATGGGATATTTGACTAAAGGACTTGTCACATTCTTCACATCTGTAGGGTTTCTCTCTCCAGTATGTATTTGCTGTTGTCTTCTACGATTTGACCATTTACTAAAGCACTTTCCACATTCTTCACATCTGTAGGGTTCCTCTCCAGTATGTATTTGCTTATGTAGTCTAAGAACTAACATCTCAATAAGGGACTTGCCACATTCTTCACATATTTAGGGTTTCTCTCCAGTATGTATTTGCTGATGTAATATAAGATGTGACCTTTTACTAAAGCACTGGAGACATTCTTCACATCTGTAGGGTTTCTCTCCAGTATGTATTTCCTTATGTCTTCTAAGATTTGATATTTGATTAAAGGACTTGCCACACTCTTCACATCTGTAGGGTTTGTCTCCAGCATGTATTCGCTGATGTACTCTAAGACTTGATATTTGACTAAAGGACTTGCCACATTCTTCACATCTGAAGGGTTTCTCTCCAGTATGTATTCGCTGATGTACTCTAAAATTTGATATTTGACTAAAGGACTTTCCACATTCTTCACATCTGTAGAGTTTCTCTCCAGTATGTATTCGCTGATGTACTCTAAGATTTGATATTTGACTAAAGGACTTGCCACACTCTTCACATCTATAGGGTTTCTCTCCAGCATGTATTCGCTGATGTACTCTAAGACATGATATTCGACTAAAGGAGTTGCCACATTCTTCACATCTGTAGGGTTTCTCTCCAGTATGTATTTGCTGATGTCTTCTAAGATGTGACAATTTACTAAAGGACTTGCCACATACTTCACATCTGTAGGGTTTCTCTCCAGTATGTGTTCGCTGATGAACTCTCAGTTGTGACATTTGGTTAAAGGACTTGCCACATTTTTCACATCTGAAGGGTTTCTCTACAGTATGTATTCGCTGATGTGATCTAAGATGTGACACATAACAAAAGGACTTGCCACATCCTTCACATCTGTAGGGTTTCTCTCTAGTATGTGTTCGCTGATGTCTTCCAAGATGTGACACTGAATGAAAGGACTTACCACATTCTTCACATCTGTAGGGTTTCTCTCCAGCATGTATTCGCTGATGTACTCTAAGATTTGATATTCGACTAAAGGATTTGCCACATTCTTCACATCTGAAGGGTTTCTCTCCAGTATGTATTCGCTGATGTACTCTAAGATTTGATATTCGACTAAAGGATTTGCCACATTCTTCACATCTGAAGGGTTTCTCTCCAGTATGTATTAGATGATGTAATCTAAGATCTGACCTTTTACTAAAGGACTTGCCACACTCTTCACATCTGTAGGGTTTCTCTCCAGCATGTATTCGCTGATGTACTCTAAGATTTGATATTTGACTAAAGGACTTGCCAGATTGTTCACATCTGTAGGGTTTCTCTCCAGTATGTATTTGCTCATGTGATCTAAGATATGACATTTGACTAAGGGACTTGCCACATTCTTCACATCTGAAGGGTTTCTCTCCAGTATGCATTTGCTGATGTACTGTAAGATATGACACATGATGAAAGGACTTGCCACATTCTTCATATTTATGGAGTTTCTCTTCAGTATGACTTCCCTGCTGTAATTTGAAACTTGACATCGCAGTAAAGGACCTGTCACATTCTTCACGACATCTGTAGGCTTTCTCTATATTGTATACGCTCTGATGTCTTCTAACAGTTGAGTTCTCCAGGCAAAGGAAAAAAGAAGACAACATTTCAATATGTAAAATAAGGATGAGCCAATCACACACAGATACATAAGAAACATGTAATATGCATGAATACAATTTTCAACATTGTGAAACATTCAAGTA
>NW_008333504.1:27625-29458 GCF_000622305.1 Nannospalax galili
TAACACTAAGGAAAAAGAAGAAAAAAATGAAATTCTGTAGTTAATTCTGTTAGGGAAGAATACCAACTAATTAGAAAGGCAGGAAATCTGTCAGAGTATGTGATCTCTTCTCAAGAAAGACAAGAGGAAAAACAGCATGAAATAATAAAAAATAACTATATCATACAGAAAGTGAACACATTAACGAAAATTGACTTGCAAAAAAGGTATCTCTTAAAATTGATGGAGGGAGAAGGTCATTTGAAAAAATGTATTAATTCATGACAGCCAGCCATCACTTCAGAATTCAGGGTTATATTTTAAAGAGAAATGGAGAATATACTGAATCATGAACTTTAGGCACTCAGAAGTGGCACAGGGATAAAATACAGTGAGTTTAAATATTTTACTGGTAAACTTCAAAATTAAATCTGTAATAAGTCAGATGCCTGTAATCCCAGCAGAGGCAGGCAGATCTCTGTGAGTACAAGGCCAGCTTGGTCTACATAATGAGTTCCAGGCCTACTTGGGCTACAAAAAGATGCCATTGAAAAAGACAGAAAATAAAAACAAAAATAAACACAAAGGCCTACAATCATCCTGAAATCCAGTGTGGAGTCAAGGACTTTCCCAATGTATGCTGAAAGCCTGAAAACTGAGACACGAGTCAAGTATTGAATGGGGGAATTCACATTGACCTTTGTGTTCCCAGTCTTTTTTTTTTTTTTTCTGTTTTTTCAAGACAGGGTTTCTCTTTAGCTCCAGCTGTCCTGGAACTCACTATGTAGACCAAGCAGGCCTCTAACTCACAAAGATCCACCTTCTTCTGCCTCCAAAGTGCCAAGATTAAAGGCTTGTGACACCACACCCAGAAATTAAGTTAATCTCAATCTTTTTAGATTATTTCTAATTTGAAACTGAATTTTATCTATCTTCTCTTATATTACCAGAGAGTCCACTGTGGATCTTTTTCATCTGATCTACAACTGCGAAAATTTATTCAGGAAATAAAACATTAATCTTTGGCTCCATCTTTAGAGCTTTCAGTCCAGTATCCATGGGGCTCAGAGACTAACAGACAATGGCAAGACTGAGCCATGAGAGGGAAGGTCATGACATCAGAAATCTCATCTCATGGCTGACGAGAATTATAGAGAGAAGGAAGGTGCCTGAACAAGACACATCCTCTGAACCACAGCTCTGGGAACTGTATCCTGTCTGTGAAGCATTCAGAAGTCAGAAAGATTATGAATGAACAAGCATATGAGCAGCCTGAGAAAGTATGCATCCCAAAGAAGCCAGGACTGACGTGCACACACACACAGGACGATGTGCAAACTTCCAAAATCAAAGAACAAATGAAGAACTGCACTGGACAATATGATGTCTTAAATATTATACCCGGTCAATGTTTCACAGTCTCTTTTCTGACCAAACGGAAATATAGACATCAACAGTAGGTAGCAAACAGAAGAATCCCCAAATGACATGTAGACAGTCCCAAATATTTAACACATTCTTATTTAAAATGGGCAGAGAATATAGAATTTCATGTTATATAAATATACTATCTGATTCTCACTGAAGTCTTACAATCATTTTCAGAAGACATACATAAGCAAGTATAAAACAATGAAAAAACATGAAGAATCAGAATGGCATAAACATTTTCAAATGAGGAACAAAACAAGACAAAAAATTTACTAATTTCATGATATGCTAAAAACTTGAGTCGATAGACCTTAATATCAATCACAGAATGCATGAGATCTGGACGGAGAGAATAGGTCGAGTAGCAGGTATAAAGATGATTAAGGTTTTTGTTTTATTTTGTTTGGTTTTTTTTTTAAGAAA
>NW_008333504.1:29622-30190 GCF_000622305.1 Nannospalax galili
CGCAATAAAAGAAGTTATTTGTCATTTACCGCAGGACAAATACTGATGAAAGTACTATTAAATTATAAGGATCTCTAATGCAACAGACTATGGCAATACAATTTTCAGGTCTTAATCCCTCTTTCCTTAGGTCCTTGCACCTGGGCCCCTCCACTGAGTCCTACCTGGTTGGCTACAGTCTCCCTTCTAGTCACATTCCAGGGCTCCTTGTTTTCTTCCAGACAGGAGACCAGAACGGGCTTACACAGAGAAAGACCTGCATAGGAGAAAGAGGTGCATGCACATGATGGAATCTGTAGAAAGCACGGGATTTCTATCACAGCACTGTGCTCCACTGGAAATACAGAGAACAAGAGATGACTCTCCAAATAATTTCTCAGGTTCTATTTTAGGACAGACTCATTAGAATATAGAGGAATTCTTTCAGTTTTCATACACTGAGTTCTATCAACGATTCAAAATGCAGCTATGGAAATGGAACCTTAAAGATTCTGGCTGCAGCATCATGTATTAATGGGAGGCTGAAATCAGCTCCAAAAATAATGAACAATAATAATTGCTCTATAAT
>NW_008333504.1:32794-35018 GCF_000622305.1 Nannospalax galili
TATACCCAACCAAAAAACTCTGACTCATGAAATAAATTAAATAAATAAATAAATAAATAACAATAAAAATGAAACCATCACTGTCTGATGACACAATATTTTACATATGTATGACATATCATTGATATTTTCATACACACACACACACACACTGGACATTGATCTAGTCAGACTTTAATATATCCATATGTAAAATTTTATCCTCTTCTATGGTGAGTGTAACCAAATTGAAATTTTATAACACTTTTTATATAGAAAATGCAACATGGATTATTTTACTTACCTTATTGTGCCATAGAACAGTAGAACTCAGGCCGTGAAGCCATCACAATGTTTCTGTTATTTACCCCACATTTTCCCCATTCACTGCAAACTGCTATTGTACCTTCAACATCTGTCATCTATCTTTTCTTTTTCTATTTCATTATGACTGAGGTCATGTAGTGCTTTTGTTTCAACTTCCTTCACCTGATACACAGTCCACCAGATCAATCCTGTTCTCAAGTATGAGAAGATTCCACCCTTTTCTATGATGGAATATTTCTTTATTCTTTAGGAATACCACATTTCCGTAAAACTTTCATTAGCCAATAGACATTTCAGTAGATTTCCTATTCTTCAAATAGTGCTTCCATAATTAATGAGTGCACACATATTTATGCCACTGAATTCACGTCCGTTGATTTGCTGGTAGGAGCCACACTAGGAAGAACACCTGTGGCTTGTTTTTTGGCATCTATCTTCCCTCACTTAGTTCATCCATTTCCATTTCCGTCCACTTACCAGGAAATTCCTTGGCTTCCTTTTCCTTCACCGCTGAGTAGAACTCCGTTTTATAAATGTACCACATTTACAAGATGCCTTCAGAGGCTGAGGGACATTTGGCTTGTGCACCTGAATTTCAAAGAGAGTAGAAAAGACTGGAAAAAAAAAATCTCTGGCTTATCATGTAGATAACTGGGACATTAAATATGTCTCGTGATGATTTGGGAAGAGTCTCATATTCTTTAAATTTCACAGGCAATACTGAAGCACCAGCTACTTTATAATAATTAGGCTTATAGGCAGTTTTCAATCTCAAAACTATCTTGTAACATTTTTTCCAGTATATACATTTCAAAATGAGAATACATGAAGTGGTGTGTTAATTTAATAGTCAATTTCAAAAATGTATGTAGAGAACAAAACATTACATTGTATCTCCTAAACACATATTCTTCTTCACCAAAAATAAATATTACAGGACTGGAGAGATTGTTCAATAGTTAAGAGCAATGTTTGCTCTTGCAGAGGACCAAGATTGAGTTCCCAGCACACACACGGCAGTTAATAAACACCTGTAACTCCAGTTCCAGGGGTTCCAATGCCCTCTTCTAGGCATCTTTACACACATCAGGCAATACACTCATACACATAAAATAAAAAGGCAAATAAAACATTTTTAAAAATTAATTTTAATAGGTAGAATCTATCCTACAGTACTGCATTTTAATTTATGGCTATCTGACTCCATGTCTCAAAAATGTAATTTCAAATAATTGTGATAAGCTTTGTCACACTAATAAAGTGTGCAGCGGTGCATTCCTTAGGACCACTTGCCTCTTGAGTGTGTTTCAGGACATCACCATCATCCCCGCTATTCCAGGTGCTCACAGCTTAGTGCACAAGACACCAAGTGCTCTACCATCTTTGTATGCCTCTGCTGTGCATACAGATGTGAGTACTTAGAAAGGAGCTGGATTTCAAACACAGTAGTTCACTCAATAAATAGAGAACAAAACAGAGAATTCTACCAATGACTCTCTGATTGGAATATTCCATCAGAACACTGATATTTGCAGAGCATCTTCAGGTTGCCTAAGCAGTGTTCCACCACTAATTACATCTCAGTCCAAACTCCAGGGTGGAAAGAGGAATTTGTGATTGGGTGACAATATTATATGCTATAAAGTTTTTAAATTGGCCATGGAACAAAAAGAAAGAAGAACAACCCCTCCCAAAGGCAAACATGAGAATAGGCAAAATTACATTAAACTGTTCTTTTGTACCCTAAGAACTTCACTTTACGAGATGTGAGACTCATTCACACAAAGTTACACACACACACACACACACACACACACACACACAGAGTAGTTCCCCACGGAACTCTAGTATGCATTAGAAATTCTGTAAGAAAAATATTCTCACCAACAAAAAGAAGACAGCTGTAATTCTCCAGCAT
>NW_008333504.1:35128-37533 GCF_000622305.1 Nannospalax galili
TTGACCATGTGTGCACAGCAGATTGCTTTCCTTGAATCAAGGAGACCAAAGAAATTGAGAGGCATTTCCTGATGTAGGGTGCGATCATAACTATTCTACAGAAGCTTTTCCATATTGCCATATTCTCTAATGCCTTTTCTAACTGTGGAAATGGTATGGCATGATACACCCGTATTCAGCATGTGTACTGTTTCTATGGACTAGAGGATCTAAAATTAAGACCTCAAAAGAAAAGTATACATTTTAGTGATGGATTCCCATGATAAATTGTATGTTGCAGATGAACATTCATGGTGAATTACAAGTTTACTTCTTCAATATTAATGTTTACAACTATAACTGGATGTCTGCTAAAATGTATGTTCTGATTCAATACAATCTAGAATCATTCCTTCTGTGACTAATTCTAATAAGCTCTCTAGAGACGGCAAGAATCCGGGTCTAAACGGAACTCCCTTAGATAGAGAAAAGTAGAACATGGAAGTCAGAACGTATAGATGAATTTGACCTGGAAGACCGTTGTTTTTGCCTCAACAGCAAGGGGAGGGACCACTGACTTGAAGTAATTCCTTTACACTCGCCATCACTCTGCCGTATTTGCGAACTTCAGCACATTAATTAAAATAGTGCACATAAGCCAGACCTTTAACCCCAGCACTCAGGAGGCAGAGACAGGCAGATCTCTGTGAGTTCAAGGCCAGCCTGGTATACATAAGGAGTTCCAGGCTAGCTGGGGCTACAGGGAGACCCTGATTCAAAAATAAATATTGTACTAATTATTTTATGAGACTATTTTTGGAAATATAAAACTGCTGATAAAAATTCCTCCACACTCACCTTAAACCCGCCAGTCCCTCCTGGTCCCGCCCCACATCCGCTCTGCACCTACCACTCCACGTGGCTCCTGTGATTGGGGTGAACCGTCACATCTCAATGAGACCGGGTCTGGTCGGTCCAACTCAAGTTCCAAACCACCCTGCTCCTCGAGTGGAGTGCTCTCTTGGTCTCAGTGGAGTTTTCGAGTCCCCAAGATCCCGCCAGGCTTTTGTGCCTCTCGGCCTCTGCTCTGGTTCCGCCCACTCCACCGGAAATTCTGTTAACGTCACTCATCTGAGCCCGCCCATTCAACACCCCTTCTCTAACCACACAGAACTTGCTCCACCTCCTTTCCTTGGATCACTCCCCTGGCCCAGGTGATTGTCCCTGACCCACTGCAACTCCCATCCCCGCCCCTCCCACGCACCTCTAGATCCCAACCAAGTGGCTCCAGTTGTCAGTCTAGCCCTGGACGCGGAACACAGCCTCTTTACAGGGTTGCTGTGGGCTTAGACCACACCTGAACCTAGTAAGACACTCTACCCCCCTACCTCATACCCCAGCCTGGTTTCTGTCCTCTTGAGACACCCCCAAAGACACCCAGCCTGAAACCTGATCTTCACATTCCACACTCCTGGGATAAAAAAAATCTCAGGAAAAGAGGAAAAACAGCCTAAATACATATGCCTAGAGCCCATTCCCCAATACTAAAAGTATCATATAACAATAAAATATTCCTCCCATCCCTCAAGAGAAAGCAGCAATTTTATAGCTATGTTCCCTAAGAGAGCAATTTGGAAAAATTCTAAGATATAGAACTCAGAAAAAAAAAAAAAACCCCACATAAATATGTACGGGAGTTCAAAGCATAATGCTATAAAAATTACCCTGAGACTGACTTGGACATGGGAGAAGAATTAAACCATGCTCAAGAAGTAGAGGACGTTTATCCTTCACTAAATTCTGGCTAGCTGCTCCAGAGATACCGAGGCACTGGGAAGAAATACATACAGAGCTTTGCAGGATTTCTCACATCAGCTCTTGGCAGTAATCACTTGATGGGTTTGAGACTTCCAGTAAGGAGGTATATGTGCCCCTCAGGTTATTATAGCAAGTTTAAACAGCATTTCTACTAATGCAGGTATTTTGGGCAAGTGTGGGCAAGAATTCTGACATTTCCAATAACATGCAGTGTTGCTGGTGCCAGAACCATCCCAAGTATTTGAAAAAATAAGACACATTGCAGCAAATGTTTCTTCAGGACCGCTGCAACAGGCAGCATTCTTCGAGGCGCTCACAGACTACGGTTTTTGTCATTTTGTCATCTTGTCCTAGGGCAGCTTAAAGCTTACAGTGGGAGGTTCCTTCATACAGGTTTCTAACACAGATCTAAAGTAGAGGCTTAGAAGGCTAAAGCCTTAAAACACTGTTACAAAGTTCTGTTCCTCCTACATACATCAACAAGGACACTTACTATTATTAGGCTTATTATTAGGAGTAGATATGTTCTTATCAAATGCATTTGTTAGTACTTAGTCATCTGCCACATAGAACAAAGTTATACTTAGGTCAGAGTTCTATAGTCCATA
>NW_008333504.1:38098-44975 GCF_000622305.1 Nannospalax galili
TCTTATGGAAAGGAGAACTCTATACAAAATGAATGTCCCTTATCCAAAGTGGTGGAGGAAAAAAGTTTGGATTTCAGACTTTTCTAGGGTTATACAATATTTTCATGTACAGGACCTTTGGTGATGAGATACAACTTTAAAAACTGAGTTTGTTTATGCTTCAAATTCACTTTATATACAAACATTGAAGGCGTTTCATATAGCATTTTAGCACCTTTTTCCTTCATGGCCTGAGCTCAGGTACAGAACATACCATCTGAGGCATCAAATCAGCAACCAAATGGTCCAGATCAGAAGCTTTCCATATGTTCAGACTGTGCACGTTTATCCTATAAACAATGGGATTTGAGAGAAGGTTCTATAGTGAACATTTTGTAAAATTTTATTCTGAGATTTAAATATTTACATGCCATTTTCCACAGAGTTTTGTGTCAGGAAATACTTGACTTCAGCCCTGACCCCTCTCCCCAGAGTATTTGCCATTTAACTGTGAATATGGCATTTATGCTGTCTGGCTCCATTTAATTATGATGGTGACTACATATTTCGTGTTCCTCCTTCTGATGTGAAAAAATTTCATTTATTTATTTATTAACTTTTCATGTGTATCAGTTAATTGACTGCATATAGGTGGAATCCCCCATGTCACACAGTGTCCATGGCGGTCAGTAGAGGGAATCAGATCCCCTGGAACTAGTGTTAAGGACTATTGTGAGCTGCCATGAATCTTGGTTCTTCGCAAGGGCAGCCAGTGCTCTTAATCACTGATCCATCTCTTCACCCCTCTGATTTATTTTTTTAATGTTTTCGATAATTCTTTTACATATGCAAGCAATGTGTTTTGATTATATTTGGATGCTCATCCCCATGTTCACCCCACACTACTACCACCAAGCCTGACACCATGTGCTCTGTTATTACAGTTTTTGAAAGGCCTATGGACTGTAATTTGTGTTCCCAAATATTCTCCAGTGTAGGTCTATCCTTTAGAGACTTGACAACTTGCCCAGCATCTTTCTTCATTTATTCTTATTTGGAATTTTTTTAGTAAATTGTCCCTAAATCCTATTTTTATTATTAATTTTTCATAAGACAAACAATGAGATCAAAATAATTTTATGTCTTAAAAATGTTTTGATAAGGAATATTTTTGTCCAAATAATTTCAATCCTTCCATTAAAAACTAACCGTAATATCATGCTATCAGTAATTGCATATTTATGGAAGATGAGTAAGTCGAGAGGATTCCCAAATCAAGAACACTGTTAGTCCTTTTGAAGAGAAGTTGAGTGTCATTACCCCTTCAGTCATGTGGGAAATAATTGTTCTGGTCACATATCAGTGAACTCAGCAGCTATAGAATTTACTGGTAAGAGCATGTAGTACTCTCCATTCTCTGGGGCTGTGAACATATCCCAGTCTACAGTCTACTGTTCTATCAGCCTCCACAGAATCTGTGTTCATTGTATATATCCTGGAATTTTATCTCCAGTTATCAACCTGGTATTTTTTTTCCCACTAATCAACCTGTCTCACAATGTAAGCCTTCCTTATTTGTTTGGTTTACCTTGGCAAATCTCACTGGTGTACATGTATATAACATTTGTTCTATACTCACACAGCTCAATGTCATCACTTCTATATGAGAAAATTTAAAAAATTTAAGTTACATCAATATTAAATATTCTATAAAGAGTGCATGATTTCACATTGGCAGATATTATGTTTGAATGTATGCATTATATATTATACACATATATACAACATTATATACAACTGTATCTATAAATACTACTCTTTGTGTGTGTGTCTGTGTGTGTGTGTGTGTGTGTGTGTGTGTATGGATGTCCTGAGCACTAAGGATGGTCAACCAACAGCACTGTTTTCCAGGTGTATGATAAGGGTGCCTGATGATGGCAAACAGGAAAGTACAGTTATGTACACACATGAAATGTGCCAATCCCAATATTTTGTGTGCTTAGTAAAAGTAATTCAAATAAAATGTCTGCATACCTGATTTTTTACATACACATAAAGTCAACAAAATGTAATAATATCAGGAAGGGGAAATGGAAATACCCTGGTCAGCATAAGTCTAGTAGGCTCGGTGCTGCTAGTGAATACAGCACTGACATATGCATATTATTTCATGTCTCTTTTCTATAGAACCGAAGCAAGCTCCATACTATACATGAGATAGATGTTATAGTTCAGTGTCACCAATGCTGAACTGTAAAGGAAAATCTGTTCTTAGATGTGCGTCAGTTGCAGTAACTGAAAAAATATATACCAAAAACCCTGAAGTAAAGGGCCACTAAGGCCTGTTAAATTTCCAAGTATTGACATGATCAAGACTTCTAAATTAAAACCTGGGTGGAATATTAGTCAAACATTCATCTGCGACCAAATGTTTTTGAGAAACTCTGCCAATTCCATCTATAGAACCAGAATGACAAGATTCAGGGAGTCAATGGGATTAGCAGAAGGGCGAAAACTCCTGTAACCTGTGGACATGTCCATTTGGAAGAGCAGAAAGAAGAGCTCCCTGTGATTCATGCGTTCTGCTATCTATAGCACATCAAACCTAACTTGGGCATGCATTGTGTTCAGCTCATACGACTACGTGTTTGTGTGAGAACACAGCACAGGCTAGGTTGATCTTGTGAGGACAGTCTCTCAGAGCCTTTCAAAGAAATATCTACATGCATTTTGCAAAGAGGACATCTAGTGCTGTGATCATATGATCTTGTCTTCTGACTAAGAGTAAAGGAAAATTACAATCTAAATCTTCCAACTGGGCCTGTTCTGCACTACTGCCTAGTGATACCTGGGTTTCACTTACAGAGTTTCACTTCTCAGACCTTCAGGAACTGACAAGTCTTGACACACCACTTTCATCTGTATCACATTCACCTTTCACATGAAACTCTGGGTGTTTTCAAGGATAACTGCATATTAATGAGATTTTAATTCTTATTTTCTCTCTCATTGTAAATACAGTCCCCAGAGTTTACTACAATAGGTGTTTAGGAAAGGCACGGTGACCAGGTGTTATATATTGGCAATTTTCTAATGATCAAACATCCTTGGACAATTGACAGGAACATTGAATCTGATTCAAGATATATCAGAGACATTTTCAGAGTGCTTAATTCATAAAATGTGATACAACACTCCAAAGTAATAAAGAGCATCTGCCATGAAAAATAGCCATAAACCTAAAAAAAAATACAGAGAGAAAATAGTGGCATGATGCCTGTGTAGCTGAAAGTGAAAAAAAAAAAACTATACAAATTTAGCAAAACAATCAATTTGAAATGTAGACCTGAAAAATCAGTACTTTTTATATCAAAAATGAAAACTAAAGAAAAAGCTGAACTTTTTCACTTATGAGGAGAGATGCTGACCATGTCTTTTAATTGCTCTTGACATTAGTTTGATCTCTATAGGTTATATTTTTACAAGTTCACTGCTAAGTCCTGTTGTGCTACATGAAATAAATTTAAATCACTGATGTTTTCAAGAAGTACATAATTTTCTAATGTAAAATACGTACTAGTTCTCACATGTACACTATGCAAGTAAATCACACAGGATTTGCATAGGGAGATTCAGAAACAATGAGATTTGTGAAATTTTAGGCACTGGTAAACTCAAACTCAGGGCCTCTTACCCTAGGAATACAATACTACCTACAATCTGAGCCTGAAGTATGCATCATTTGAGACGCTGTTCTGTGTATAGCAGAGCAAATAAGTTATCTTTCATTTCCACTGTTTTGTTGGCTAGTAAGTCATGAACTTTAGGTTGTGGTTATAAATTGATATCCCAGAGTCTCATGTGTTGAATATTGGGGCTGTGGACATCGGGATTCATAAAAGGATTTATGGAAAGGTGATTGGATCATGGGGGATGTAACCATGACTTCATAGCTGTTCCTCCATTCAGCCCTGATTGGAAGAAGTAGGTCACTGATGTACAACAATTAAGTACATATTTTGTCTCTGCCCTCAGAAAGACTGTTTCTATCCCTAGGTTGTTTCCCATTCTCTAGGCTGTTTCTATTCTAAAATGATAGTGAAATTTGCTGGTCTAAAGCTTTCTAATTTCATGAGGATCCAGATACGAGCTGTTCCTTATACAGAAATTGACAAACACACCAAGAAAGAAATCAAAGAAACAAAACCATTTACAATGCTTTAAAAAAAATGGGGAATAAAGCAAACCCAGGAACTGAAACTCTGGAGTATAATGAAATCTCTTAAGACACTGGAGGAAAATTTTAAATGATACCAACAGTTTGTAAGACCTCTTGTGCTCATGAATTAATAGAATTAATACTGTGGAGATTGCCACCTTACAACTCAAATCTACAAATCCAAAGAAACCCATACCAAACTTCCAGTAAAATTATCACAAAAATTGAAAAATGATCTGAAAGGTCATAATAAATCACAAAGAACGCAGGATATCCAGAATAATAGAGAAGATGAAAAAATGTATCAGGCACCTTCATCCTGCATTTCAATTTCTACAACAGAGCTATTTTAATAAACAGAGCATTGTTTCAGCTTAAAATAAGATACATTCATATGTGGAAACATGGAACAAAAATGATAAATGGGACATAATGTCCATGCACATGTGGCCTTGTGAATTTAGAAAAAGAGGCCAAAAATAAGCCTTGAAGAAATGACAGAACCTACAATGGATGGGGCTCTCACACTGCACAGCTCCATGTGGAGGACGGAAATTACATCCTTATCTCTCAACCTGCCCAAACCCAATTGCAAATGGATTGAGGAACTGGAAATTCAATACTTGACTCGGATAGAAATGAATGTAAGGAATATACTTGACCTTATTGATGGGGGGGAGGACTTTCTGAAGAGAACCCAATACTGAAGACACTAAGATCTCTCATATATGCACAGAAGACCTAATCCAGACTTTCTCTGACATAGAAGGGCAGGAACACTACCCTACTGAATCCCTAAAATTACCATTACCTTGATTGGAAAACTTCATTGGATAATTTGATTGGAATACAATAACTTCAACAAAAACTGTACATCTGTTCCTATGAGAGGCAAAAATGCAGAATTCCCAAAGAAACACCTGAAATGAATCCAACAACATTATCAAGATCACACATCATCACCAGTCTACTTCAATGACAGGAATGCAAATTGGATCAACAGACACAGAATATGGAATGGAATACCAACAGAGATAAGGACAGAAACTGCAGGACCAGCCTAGGAAATGCAAAGATGCATTGGTAAAGATCAAACATCACTTTATTGACACCCTGAAGAAATGGGTTAAGAAAAAGAGAGAGAAGTTGAAAATTAGAGAACAGATATGACAAACTTGGGAGAACAATATACTTACTACTACTATTACTTAGTAGGGTCGTTGCTTATTTAGAGCAGCAACATCTTATGAAACAAAATGGATTAGGATAGGAAAGGAAGAGCTCAAAACATCGCTATTTGAGTGAAATGAGGATCTACATTGATGATTTCGAAGGATCATGTTTCAGATGTGATAGATGCTTTTAGTCAATATTGCTGGACAGAAAATCAGTACAAAAAATAGTATCTCTTGGAGGATGGAGGTATGGTATAGGATAAAATACTTGATGTGCACGGCCGGGTGTAGTGGCAAACACCTTTAATCCAAGCAATTGGGAGGCAGAGGCAAACAGATCTCTTATGAGTTCAAGGCCAGCCAGGTCTACAAGGCCAGTTAGTTTCAGGTCAACTGGGGCTACAGGGAGACCCTGTCTCAAAAAGACGGGAAAAAAAAAAAAAAAAAAAAAAAAAAAAGGCTTTCCTGTGCATGCATGAGGACTTGAGATTGGATTTCCACCATTCACGTAAAATTTTTATAATGTGGCAGGACTCTGTACCCTCACCCTGCTGTGCAGAGAGAAACCCGGAGATCCCTGCTTATCAAATCTATCCAACTAGAGCTTGAATATCAGTGAGAGACTCTGTCTCACAAAATGAGGTTTGGAGCAGAAAGAAAAAACATGGGAATCAAGCTCTCCTCTCCATTCTGTTCATTATGAAAGATAAGCATCCCAAGAAAGAGTGTAATAAAATACTTCATTCACAATTCCTTCAAAACATAGTAAGCTGCCTACACTTTACTCTAAGTAAGGAAATTCGAGATTTTCACAAAGAGAATTTTAAAGCTCCAAAGAAAGAAACTGAAAATAACACCAAGCACGGCAAATAACATCCACGCTCATGGTTTAGTAAAATAAGATAATGTGCAAATGGCCATATTACAGAAGGTGCTCACCAAATTCAATGGCATACCCATAACACTCTCAGTGACCTATTATCAAAACACTTCTAAAATCAACGTGTTCATATTAAAAACCACAAGTATCCAAATCAACATTTAAAAGAAAGAACAATGACCTGATTTCACTGTATACTACACAGCCATAGGGACAGAGACAGCATAGCCATGGACACAAATCAAGCCATGTACATCTGTAGAACAGAATCCAAAACCAGAAATAAATCATTCTAAGGGCAGACAATTATTCAAAAAGGGCTCTAAATCAACACTGTAAATAAGACACTCTCCTCAAAAATAGTCCATCAGCCAGGCGTCATAGCATAGGCCTTTAATCCCAGCACTCTGGAGGAGAGGGAAGCAGATCTCGGTGAGTTACAGGACAGCTTGGCCTACATAGCCTATTCCAGGCCAACTTGGGCTACAGGGATACCCTCTCTCAAAAAAAAAAAAAAAAAGTTTATCAAAACCTATTATCTGAAAGCCAAACACTGGAATTACACCCTTATCTCAAAACCTATACAAACTGAATTGAAAATAGAACTTAGTACCAAACCTGATA
>NW_008333504.1:45147-47945 GCF_000622305.1 Nannospalax galili
CTACACAGCAAAAGATGTCATCACCAGCTTTATTTTAGATGCTGCATTAGCATAGAGAGGTTGAAAAGAATTCCAAAATCATAGACAAAAATACCAAAGTTCAAATGCTGAAACTAAACAATGAAACATAGTCCTTAAAGAAGAAACACAAATGGCCAGTAAATATAGATATATGAGTGCTAAACACTTGACCATGAGAGAAATATATTTCAAACCGATTTGGTTTCCCTCTCCCTTCAGTCAGAATATTAACATTTAGAAACAAATGCCAATAAATGCTGGTGAGGATGGGTGGTCAGGAGGGATTGTTTTCTGGCAGTTAGGGAATAAATAAATACAGGCATTACGGATATCTGCACAGGGTTCCTCAAAAATGTAAACATACAACTACCATCTGGCATTGATGTGCACATCACAGAAGAACAAAAGTCCCACAACCGAGATGCTTGCACATCCGTGTTTTTGCTGGACTGGTAAGAAGAGAAAGAAACTGAACCAGCCAAAATGTGAATCAACTGATAAACCAAGTGCAAACTGTAGTTTAAAACACACAAAGAAATTTTAATCAGCCAGAAAAAAATAGAATCACGATATTTCAGTTAAATACATAGAATTATATTATTTGAATGTCAAGATCCAATACATAACTTTGAAGAATAACTCAGAAAATTGATGGTTTCCACTTTCCAAGACAGAAAAAAAAAATGACACTAGTAGATTGGATCAAAATCAGGAGCCATCTATTCGGTGTCTCAAGAGTAAGTGAGGAACCAAGGCCCCACGTTTGCACCCCGGAGTCTCAGGAAGCTAAAGAGGGTCCAGGAGAGATGAGGGGAGGAGGTCTTATGCTTAAAGGATGGAGTGGAACACACATGATGTGCAGGTAGAGGGAGGACCACTTGGACTGAGATGATGAAGCGGTGATGGGGAAAGTGTACAGAGCAGAAGAGGGTACTGGATAAGTTAACCACAGCTAAGGGTGGTTGGAAAACCCTACTTTATCAGCAAACTTAAAGATATGTAACTTTTGAAGAAGTATGAACATAGGGAGCCTGCATATGTGGACAACATACCTCCCAGAAAACATGAGTTATTAGAAGGAAATGTCAATGCCACACATATGTGCCTCTGTACATGTTACTGGTCAAGGAAATCACAGACACCTCCAAACAACACAATCTCTTGCCATTGTTCGCAGTTACCCACCATAACTAGAGGGTATGACCGTATTGTAGAAAAGTCATCATAGTTTGTTTACAAGACATAACAAGATCAACTTGGAACACACATAAAACTTCCTCCCTGATGGTTGATTTCATAGTGAGAGAATGTGCTATGCAGGACACTGGGGGTAAGAGCCATCAGTGGTCTCCTTTTGTAAATGCTGCATGCCATAACACTGACCTAAGAGTCAAGATGTGACCACCACCCAGTGCTACTTGTCCACAAAGGTTACTTGGGTGTCCAGTGTTTTTGCATTGGAATGGAGACCTACTCTACACTAGGAATTCATATTTGGTGCTACAAACCTGGTGAAAAGCTCATGGAGCCACAGGTCATACACCCAAAGGATGAACCTACCAGTACTTTTTCCTGAAGAATATGTTGTCATTCTGATTTATAAATACTGATTCTTATACCTGAAGATATGTCTTGACCTCTACCTCAGACAGAGAAGCATCTCTCTGCAGTGGGTGGCTGTCAATGCAGACGTGCCTGAGTGGTCAAAGTGCTGAAAATAAATGACTATTGCATCCTCACCCCTACATGGAACATCCATGTTAACGGCCCACACAAGGCTCAGGGACCACCTTCACACAGGGGCCAGAAAGAATGTCAGAACTCAATGATGGGGAAAGTCATTGTACTTCACGAACTATGCAGCTATGATTTCTCCCACAAGATCAAGTGAAGAAGACAGGTCAACATTCGGTGTCAGCCATAATTGGACTCACTCAAAAACAGAGAATGAGGGAGAGAACAAAAATAAACAGTAGAGGAAATAACCCTGGAGGGAGACGTTCTACAGGCACATGGGTAAGTTGCATGGGGCAACTTAACAATGCATATGAAGCAGAGAGGATTGTCACTTGAATGGAAATTAAAGAGTATAAAGAAATTCTACATACAAAACATTAATTTATAAAAAATAAAACAACTTGTATTATGTGAATTAGGTGAATTCCTTTGAGCAGAAATACAGGTATTAGACATATTCTCAGATAAAATTAATCCTAGATGTAATTTTCACATATGTGTATGAGGTCATAGTTCATAACAGTAGACAGTTGAGACAGGAAAATTACATCCCAAACAGTAGAAAGAATAAAGAATAGTGGAAAAAAGGCCATGTGAAATGAAAGCATGAAATTGTGGATTAGGAGGACAAAAGTGACGGTGAGGGAGGACGAGGAAGAGGGAGGGCAGTGAGAGGGGATCGGAAACAGGAAGTGTGTAGGAACATGCAATACAGAAAGTCTTGAGTTTTAAAGCTGATTTTAAAAGTGAATACATTAGGTCTGATCATCACGTCCTGGTGGGTGTCACGAGCAAGGGCAATGGCCAGTGTGGTTTGTGGGGCTATGGGACCCTAAGTCAATAGCTTCCGAAAAATGATTGCATTCTTGGCATTGGGTTCTTTCCCATCCTATGGTTTCTAGTAGGGGCGATGTGCACCTGTTATGAAGTATCAACTTTTGATATATGTTAAAAATGTATGTGCATATACATTTAGAAGCTTCTATAGGGGTAGGGTTAGAGAACCCTCTGAATACTTCCTCCTCTACCCTGCCCTCCCT
>NW_008333505.1:0-855 GCF_000622305.1 Nannospalax galili
CACTGTTGGCAGTGACATCCTTGAGCAACGAGGCCTAAGTTGTTTAAGACTTTAGCTGGAGATGAGTCTGGGAGCAAGGCAGTAAGAAGAATGTTTTGCGGTTTCTGTTTCCCGTTTCTGCCTTGTTTTCTCCCTAATATGGATTGTAGTCTGTTAGCTGAAATAAACACTTTCTTCCTGTGTGTCGTTTTCAGTCATGTTTATCAGAGCAGAGCAACAGAAAGCAAACTTAGAAAGTTTTAAAATTCTGTTTCAGTTTAATTGCTTGTGGTTAATATGTTGATCTTTCATTTTTAAAAATCTCCTCCCAATCTTAGTTGAGATTTCATGCCCCCAAGGGAATGCTTCATAAGGGTGATGTCTTTGTCTGATATTTATATCATAAACGTATTGGTTGGGAAACAAAAAGATGGAAAGGGCTAAATTCCTGTTTAATATGAAAACGTTAAAGTCCATATAGGCTTATCTGTTTGAATTTGGCAGTCTTTCAGATAAACAGAGAAAGTCACAGTACATAATTGGGAAGTATAAGAACAAGGACAACATACGTGTATTTTTGAGAATTTGTAAATAAAGGATATCAGTGTTCATGTGTCATATCATATTGTAAGATCGATGAAAGACATAGAGTGATGATGTAGCTGTGCCCAGTCTTCTACATTATGGTTATTATGGTTCTTGTGTGCAATATTGTACTGTGATAATGCTGGCGATATCACCTAAATATGTCTACTACTTCTCTGTGTGTAAACTAAGGATCATCATGCATCTTATTACTTTTCCTATCTTGATGATGATATTTTTGTAGTTTACCTGATCTTAAATAGACTTATGATATATCCAGAACATAAGCTT
>NW_008333505.1:1505-4678 GCF_000622305.1 Nannospalax galili
TCTACATCAGTTGCTCAGGTATTAAGGTCAGCAGTCAACAAGTGGGACCTCACTAAACTTAAAAAAATCTATATAGCAGTAGAAACCACCGAGGAAGCAAAGAGGAAACCCACTGAGTGGGTGAAAATCTTCACTGGTCACATATCCAAAAGGGGATTAATACCCAGAATATACAAAGAACTCAGAGAACAAAGAAACAAGAAAATAAATTAGCTGATAAAAAGGAAGGAAAAATGATGGACAGCTCACAGTCTTCTAAGAAGCAATATCTCAAACAGAATGCATAATTTGAGAGCAATGCATGATGTTTCACAGTGAGTTGTTACACACTAAGATTGAAGAATACATTAGACATGGGTTAAGTTAACATCTTTCTTTGACACTCTGATAGAGGCTAAAGGAAATGACAGAGGCCACACTTGCAATAAGCTTACACCATGTGTAGTGCTTTACCCAGTTTGGTGCTGATTTTATGAAATACAAGTGAACGGCACCATACTTCGTAGAGGAAGACTCTCCATGCTCGACATTTGCTGTGGCTGTGAACCATCTGTGTAGTATAGGTGTAGTTGCTGTTGCTAGGGCTTTCTGATATTAATTGGGCATCTGTGCCTTGGAACCGTTGTTTTGTTTCTTTCTTTTAAAAAAATGTTATTTTTTTCTTTTTTTGACAGAGCATGGGGTAAAGTTTATTTACAGAAGAGTGGGTACCCTACATTTACAGCTGCGCCTTCAAGTCCATACTCAAAGACATCTCCTGTGACTTCCTGACAGCTGCACAAAATGGTGAGAGAGGTGCCTCTTGGTGTTCTTGGCTTATATATCCTTTGCTCCTACCCCCACGTGCAGATAAGGTCAACTGGTTCGGTGGGATATAGGTGTGTGTGTGTGTGTGTGTGTGTGTATTTTAAATATATTTAATGTTTTTTTAGAATTTCATGGATGAGTGCACTGTATTTATATCAGGTCTCCCTCTTCCTCTTCCATCTTCTGTTGGGCCACTCTCTCTTTCTAATTCATAACCTCTTATTTTATAATTATTTTTGTTTTAGACACACAAACACACACACACAACAAAACAAAAAAGCCCATTTAGTGTTATTACTATGCTTATGTGTTTAGCGCTGATTATTTTGGATCTGATAACCTATCAGGGTACCTGGTACTGGAGAAAACTGATTCTTCTTCTCTTCAGCAGCCACTGGTTGGCTGCAGCTTTTCATCTACGGGCAAAATTTCCCCCATCCACATTGGCATACTAACTGGTGTGGTCTTTATGAAGATTGTGTTTAGTTAGCCATATAGTTGAGGTCCTAGTTGTGAAATCTCTGTCATATCTAGAACATACTGTCTCTCACAACAGGCATCCTGGTCTTCTGTCTTTCTATACGCTTTTCCACCATGTTCCCTAAGCCTCAGGTGTAGAAGACATACAGTAACTGAGCATGGGAATCCCAAGGTCACACTTATTCTCTACATTTTGAATAGTTGTGAATCTCTGTATCACCTACTATTTGCTTCATAAGCAAACTTCTTTGATGAGTCATAAGACTTACACTGGTGGGTCTGGGGAAATGGCTCAGGAGTTAAGAGCACCAATTGCTCTTGCAGAGCACCCAGGTTCAATACCCAGCACCCACATGGCAGCTAACACCCATCTGTAACTCTAGTTCCTGAGGACCTGACACCCTCTTCTCGCCTCCACAGGCATTGCACAACTCCGGTGTACTTCAGTACATGCCAGGTAATATACTCATGTACATAAAATAAAAATAATAAATAAAGCCGGCCGTGGTGGTGCACACCTTTAGTCCCAGCACCTAGGAGGCAGAGGCAGGTGTATCTCTGTAAGTACAAGGCCAGCCTGGTCTACATAGTGAATTCGGGTCAGCTGGGACTACAGGGAGACCCTGCCTCAAAAAGACAAAAAAATAATAAAACATTTATATTTAGCATAGGTTTAGAAGTCATAATGACTTAGGGAAATCAAAGTAGTAGGATATCTTCAAGGCTTTGTGACCCCTTCAGTCATGTGTTCTTTGTAAAGGTTTCAGTACCAGGTATGAGTTACCTTCTACTGAGTAGGCCATAAGTATAATTAGAAAGCTGTTGATTACTCAAAAGATATAAATGTCACCATTATATCATTGGGGATATCTTGCTGGGACGAATACTGTAGTGGTTTGGATGCACGCTTTACAGGACTATGAATAACTTTCCCCCTCTGCAGTTTGCATAGTACTTTCCATTATTGTGAGAGCTTGCCTCTCAGGGAATTGTCTTCTAGGTCAGTACCAGCTTGATTTTCCAAATTCCGAAGTCCAAAGTACATGGTGTCTTCAGTAATAGGCCTTCAAATCCTATTATTTGGTTTTCCCTATTTAGGTCACAATATTCTTTCTCCCCTACTGTGAAGTATCCCCTCAGGCCTTTTATTTGTTTCCTAATTTCATCTCTGGATTTTCCAATTAAACATTTGTATGTAAGAATTCAAAGCTAGTGTCAAGCTATGAGAAAGAATATGTGACATATGTTTTTAGCACTTACATTCTTCGAAAGAATTTAGGAGTGTTCCTTCATTTTCTATTTTACGGAATAATTTGAAGCTTTAGTCAAATGTTGCACTGTATCCATCTGGTTCTGTGTCAGTTTACGTTGGGAGATTTTTAATTACTATGTCTGTCTCCTTGATTATTACAAATGTTTGAATTATATATGTCATTTTGATTTAACTCTGGTTGGCCATACACATCTAGAAATCAATCCATTTCATTTAGACTTTCTCCTTTATTGGAATATTGATTTTTAAATCATATTCTTAGGAATTTCTGAATTTCTCAGGGACTCTTTAGTGTTTCCATTTTCATCTCTGATTTTGTTTATTTGGTTTCTTGCTCACTTTCTTGGTTAATTTGGCTAAAGTTTTGCCAATTTTGTTAATCTTTTCAAACAATTCATTTCTTCATTTCATTGATTCTTTTAAATATTTTCTGTTTCTAGTTCACTCGTTTTGGGGTTTATATTTATTGATATCTTCCCATGTACACATTTTAGGTCTGATTTGCTCTAGGATTTCCAAGGCCTTCAGGTGCATCATTAATTTATTTATGTGGCATGGTTCTATTTTGGTTGTATAGACAATATATGCTACAAATTTTTCTCTTGGGAGCGCA
>NW_008333505.1:5513-15149 GCF_000622305.1 Nannospalax galili
TCCTGTTTTCTAATTCAATCAGTTAGTCTGTGTCTTTTTACTGGGGAGTTGAGACCATTAATATTGACACTTGTTAGTGACCAGTGTTTATTAATTCCTGTTATGTTGCTGTCACAGTACTGTTTCCTTAGACTTCTTTTAATCAACTATTTTTGGGTAATTTTTTATTTTTGCCTTTTTGAGAGTGTTTAATCTTCCCATCAGACTGGAGTATTCCCTCAAGTATTCTCTGTTGACCTGCTTTCATTGCTATAAATTCCTTAAATCTGTTTTTTTTTTTCCTCATGGAAATTTATATTTCTCTTTTAATTACTACCGATAATTTTGGCAGATACAGTAGTGTGGGCTGGAATTTCTGTTTTTTCATAAGTGTTTCTATCATTTGTTCAAGCCCTTCTGGCTTTGGCAGTCTCCCTTGAAAAGTCAATTGTTATTCTAATGACCTGCCTTTGTATGTGACGTGTTCTTTCGCTCTCTGAGATTTCAATATTTTCTCTTTGTTCTCTACACTTAGAATTTTTACTGTGATGTGATGTGCGTAATTTCTTCTTGTCCTATATTCCACTAAGGAACACGTATATGTGTACACACCTAAAGATGGAAGAGCCTTAGTTCCTTCTTATGTAAACAAATAAAATCGTTACAAGCTAGACCTAGACAAGAAAGCAGTGGAGAATGTAGTGTCATAGTAATTATTACTACATGGGTCAAGTGGGTAATGTAGTAACCAGAGCCATCACCTTTATGTGCAGCCCATTCTGTTCTTTGTGAAATGTGAAACTCCTTCAAAACCTAAATGAATTCAGGGTTTATATGTCACACTGTACTTGGAGTGCTGATGAATATTTCAGCGGGTGATATAGTAACTAAATTTATCATGTCCACACGTGTAGACTAAACTTAGAAAGTATCAAAGTGATGCTATACCTCAGGTGATCCCTTGGAATACACAAACATGATCATACAAAATTGTGATGTAATGATATGGTTCTCGGACACAAGCGTGTAATTATTTAAGTTCTTATTTTTTTCCTCATTAATTGGATCAAATTAGAGAAAATACATGTGCAGGATTAAGCACAGTATAAAACTTTACAGTGAGACAGTTGTGTTACTGATCCTCAAACGAATCCAGGTCATCACAAGTCAGATGTTCTGTGTTTGTCATTAATACGATTATTAGGACTGAGGTTTTATATCCTATGATATAATGAATTTAATGTCAGAGGAGGTAGCGGGAGAGACACTCTCTGCATGAATATTTGAGTGAAGTAGCGTACTGCGATGAAAGCTGCTGGAGTATGGGGGAATCTGCTGCCACACCACATCCTCATTCAGGAATTTGTGTGCACTGTGTTACTCTGACAGGCAGAAGTCACATATTACTATATGTAACTTCAGCATTTCTGAGTAGCATAATGTTCACTAAATATAGTGGTTTTGGTGGTAACCAAATGGACATCGTGGTATCAATGTATGCCCACAGAAGATCCCAGGAGTTATTGAAGCCACCATCGTAAGAGACATACTGAAGATGGATTGAGCTAGGTATACTTAATTTTAATTTATAGAAATTAGTGAAGAAGTCATAGAACAACGTTAAGAGTCATCCTAACATATAATTTGTAGTTTGCTCATTTTCTCAGTAGTGAAAAGTATTCACTGAAAGAGAAAGCAAAAGAAAGGACATGATACAGGATGGATTTGTGGTGAGGAAGAGTGACCCATTCTCAAGTACAGATGTATAAGTTATGACAGTGCAAATGTCATGCTTAATTAAGGCTCTTATGAAAGCTGAAGTGGCTGATGGAAGCTACTGGTGCAGCCATTCATATGAAGTGTATAGTGTACAGTGCTTTACCTGCATGGATGTCATTCACGTGGAATTCAAGTGCATGACACCATGATGGGTAGAGGAAGGTGCACAATGTTTTTCTTCTGTTGTGGTCAAGGACAGTCACGGTGCTGAATACCCCTTCTTCCTCGCTGTAGCTTCCTGATCTTAGTTGAATTTGTGACTCCATTACCAACCTATGCTTCCTAAAGACAATTTCTTCTGTTCAGCCTTTGCCACACGATCACATATAGGTTGAAGAAAAAAAAAAGCCACATGATCACATATAGAGTAAAGAATATATATATATATATTTATATATATACACACACACACATACATATATGAGACTTCATAATATGAAAACATGAGTACAGTATACCATTTTGGATTTAAGCATCATATAGGTAATCTGAGAACGTGACATCATAAGCTACGTGGAAATGAGGCGGAATAAAGGTTGTAGGAATATTTGTCAAGCTGAATAAATTTGTTTGGGTTGAGATTTTGTAGAAGATGTTAAGGATTTCTCCAGTTTTACAAGTGGTGAAGTGGCTGGGACAGATCATTTACATGAATGAGAGCCAATAGTCTGTGATGCTGCTGATGACTTGAACTAAATGTGACCAGTTCCTATGTTCAGATTAAGCTTTAGCAAGTATATCATTAGGTTCACCTCTGGAAGGATGGTCCTGTATACATAACTGCATATATTCTTGTACGGCCTTATGCTACAGGAAGAGGTCTTTTCATATTCCAGGTGTTGTATTTAAGTTTATTTCAATTCTCGTTGCTTCATTAATTATGTAGCGTATCTAAGGTTGGAAAGAATTAAATACCTTCGTATAAAACTGTAACAATAGAGGGATCCTAAATGATTCCTCTTTGCAATCATGTAAGTTATCAGAAGATGAGAAGATACAGAAAGATACAAGCAAGGTTAAAGGCAATGAATTAGCATTCCTGGGACAGAATGTAAGTTTAGGGCTCACTGTCACGCTGTATTTGAATTCATAATACATGCTCCAGGTAGCTGAATCAGTACCTCCACATTGATCATGAAGTATACATTGCCAAACTCTGTGAGGTGTCAAGCAGTTGTACTATGTGTACGTTCTTCCTGTATTGTACAGAAAGCCTCAGAAACTCAGATGATTTTGAAGGTGTAAAGGTAGTGATGGTGCTATAATTCCCAAATCCATAGAAATTTGTTACCTGATGCTAACAGTGCTTTTCATAGGGCCCCTGAATACTATACATATGACGACTTCCAAAGAACATGGTTAATACCCGTAGGTGATAGATATTTAATGTGAATAATGGCCATTCACGCACTTCTGCCAGAAACAAGGTAGGATCAAGCCTTTTTGCTTCTGTTAAGTTTTCCCAAGTGAGCAGGGGAGGGAGGAAGAGAGAGGGAGAGAATGAGAGAATAAGAGAGGAATTTCTTTTAGAGAACTGGATACAGAATGATTATGTGTTGATTATTCTCCGTGACTTAGAATTATATTAGGTCCAGATATATCTACATTCTTTCAACAGTGGTGTGAAGAACCCTTGAAAGGAATGATGAAAAATTGACTCAGCAATTACCTTGTGTTTAGTTGTCCTCCAACACTAGAGCTCATCAGGAAGTTGTGTGCACTGCGTTACTCTGACAAGCACCAGTCCCATGTTACTATATGTAACTGTAGCCTTTTTGAGTAGCATAATATTCACTAACCACAGTGGTTTTGGTGGTTGTTTGGTTGTCCTCCAACACTAGAGCTCATCAGGAAGTTGTGTGCACTGCGTTACTCTGACAAGCACCAGTCCCATGTTACTATATGTAACTGTAGCCTTTTTGAGTAGCATAATATTCACTAACCACAGTGGTTTTGGTGGTTGTTTGGTTGTCCTCCAACACTAGAGCTCATCAGGAAGTTGTGTGCACTGCGTTACTCTGACAAGCACCAGTCCCATGTTACTATATGTAACTGTAGCCTTTTTGAGTAGCATAATATTCACTAACCACAGTGGTTTTGGTGGTTGTTTGGTTGTCCTCCAACACTAGAGCTCATCAGGAAGTTGTGTGCACTGCGTTACTCTGACAAGCACCAGTCCCATGTTACTATATGTAACTGTAGCCTTTTTGAGTAGCATAATATTCAGTTTTTTAAAAAAAGCTAAAGGACAGTAATGTACTCCCCAATACATCATAAATTTGTTATAAATCTTGCACTCTTTGTTTTGACAGTCATTCCCCTTGAGAGAGGGAAAAGTGGGAGGATCTATGCTGTGAGGATTATAAGAGGATGACTGCCAATGTTTTGGACCTTTTCATGATTTTTAGCTTAAATTACATGAGACTGCAAATATTGTAGTTAATTTAGGAATGTGATAAAGTATGCAGAAAATGAAGAAACCTTTTGATGTAATGTCTCTAGAAGCAGGATTTTGTTCAGTCTTTTATTTATTTGAAATAGTGAAATTTGTGACCAGTTTCTCTCTTCATATTGTAAGGTTCAACAACTACCTCTTGTGACATAACATCTATATGGTGATTATAGTGTAGCCAAGATACCAGTGAGGTTCCTATTCATACAGGGATATTTGCGGCCTTCTTAAAAATTTTGGAGTCTCAATTCCTCACCTCATTAACATGTATGTGTTAAAGAATGTTAAGAAAGATGAGAGGAAAAGGGCCTCTGTATAGTCCATAATTAAATTAGATAACATAATGTAGGTCACAGAATCTGAGGCAAGTTCTGGAAGATAAAGGGCAGTACAGCAGTACTTCTCTTATGAGTATGACTGAAAAGATTTGCTCATATATTCGTGTAACAGGCTGTCCTCACGCTTCTTTTTTCCATCAGCAGCTTTGAACTACCTTGAAATAAAGAGATTTCCTTTTGTCCTTTTTCTATTAGGATCTCTGTTAATATTTTCCTCTGATTTCTTCTTTAACATTTAGATATTTTTAGTTAAGATACAACAGAGAATCCATCTTGAGGACATTTGTTTTGATTGTTTTTATAATGACTCATGGGAATCTCCTGTGTTCATGCATCTTATAAGCCTGTCCATACAGCTTCCACCACAGCTGTTGCTATAGTTACTTGCAGACCAGTTTTTTCTTACAAACTCCACAAACGTTTACCAATCTAATGATAAAGAATTACATGGGTAATATATTTCTTTATCCATCAATTTCAAGACAAATTAACTCTGTCACTTAGTCTTAAGATGATTTAGATTGTTTTTATTGCTTTATCAGCATTTACATATATATATATATATGTTACACAACAAAAGGACAAAAGAAATAAGTTAATTTCTAATAGATAATGAATAAAATGAGGTGCAAGTTAGGCCATAGAATCTTGAGAGATGGGAGGTATTGACAATAGAGTCATAGAGTTAGGTTTTTGATATCCAAGGGTAAAGAAACACAGTACTCAGGTAATAGTCTCTCCTGATCAGATTGACTGACTGGAGTGTATGGGACTTCGCCAAAGTAGGACACCTTCATTTCAAAATTTTTATTCTCTGCCATATTTAGAAATATTCTTTTTTTCTCTTCCTGAGTACCTGCAGCATATCTAAGAAGCATAATATTCACGTACAATGGTGGTGGTAAACCTGTGCACATGGTGATATAGGTATGCATGAGTACATTAGACGCCAGTGTGCATAGTTGCCAACATCACAGCAAACCTCCTGAAGATGGATTCATTACTGTATCATGAATTTCAGTACCTGCAGATTAGAGAAAAAACTCAAGTAAGACTCTAAAAGACATCCTGTAGAAAAGGGTCATAAAAACTGTTCACCGAAATAAAGATCAAGTGATAGAACACACTCTCAAGGACAAATGCATAGAGCAGGATAGGGTCCAGTTACTCTCTAATCCTAACAAACAAATTTTATGAGAATGCAGATATTGATGTCAATTCTTCTCTACTTGTAAACTTAGTTTCAGCAAATATCTCATTTTTACCTCTGCACTGCCGTGTTTGCATAGGTGCATATACTTGGTGTGGACTTTACTGAGTTATGGAATCTTTTATCCTTTCATGTTTCATTCTTAACGTGATTTATTTTCCTGTTATTCAAGTACTGCCATAGATAAGAGGACATTATTACATATTTCCCTCAACAATAAAATTTAGAAGAGTCTTATACTATTGTTCATCAGAAAAATATAGGTTATTAGAAAACAGGTGAGAAGATTCAAAAGTATACGTGCAAGGAGAAAGCCAATGTAATTTTCATTTCTTAGGGTGAAGAAGGTCAAAGTTCATATGTCACACTGTCTTTGGATTAGTGATTATAACTGCAGGTGTCTGGCAATTGAAACAGTTAGTTATGCATCTTTTATCATGTATGGGTAAGTTAAGGCTAAACAAATACAGTGATAGAGCAAAGAGTGCGATAGTGAGGGTGATACTGTTGCCAGAACATAGAGCTGTGTTTTCTGATACTATGTGTGTGTTCTCAAAAAGCTAAGCATAACGAATCCTTATGATGACGTCCAAGGAAGATTGTTAATACTTACAGTTGATACTTATAGTGGGAAAATGCCATTTACAAGCTCATTCTGTCAGAAACAAAAGGCAGGTCAAGCTTCTTTCTTCATACTCAATGTATAGAAGATGGGGTAATGAGAGCATGTTCTTTATTACCCATTTCTTGGTTTTAAATTACAACTGATGGCCTTGTGTGCTTATTAATTATAAATACATGTTTGTTATTGTTAAATGCATGTTTGGGTTGTTAAAATAATTAGAAAAGGATGTATCATATAAGCATAGTTCTAACCCCAGAAAGGTTAATATGATGAAACTTCATTTTGTGGTTTGCAGGCATTCATCCCAAGAGTGGGCAGATGGGAAGGGCCTACATGTTAGAATAGCAAGGATGCTGCAGTTTGGTTATTTTATTGAAGTTAAGAATCTGACCATGGTATAAGCATCTTGTTTGGGATGTACTTTGATGAAAGCACAAGGTGAGGGTTAAGAATGAGAGTTCATATCAATATGAAGTTCACCACATATAATATCCCAAATAGATTGGGACATTCAAGTAAAACACATACGTTACCTCTCTTTGTGGAAGAAGGCATATGATATTCTTCATGTGTTGTTGCTTTATGAGAGTAAAGACTATATTTCTGTACATACTCTGTCTATGCTTGTAAGATCATACGTGGGCACTTAATGCATCTAGGAATTGTTTATTTTAGATAATTATGTTTGTCCATTATTCAACTCATATACATGTGAGAGAATTAAGTTGGGACATAGGCTATGGAGTGATAGGTGTAATATGAAGGATGTTACATTCAGCATTCCCTAGTATATAAAAAATATCTTTGGGTTTCTGGTATTGTGGTATAAAGTAACAACTGATAGATGCTTCAGAAGTTGATGGAGCTGGATAAGGAACAATGCACATGTTTTAGGAGTCTGTGGATATTTTCTACTTAGGCAACTACCAGTCACTTTTAATTACCTGTTGTTGCTAATTCCTCAAGTTAGTTTCAGTATCCGCACATACCTTTGTGGTAATGTTGGTGTAGATGCAGATGACCTGAACTTGTGTATTTTTTTTTAATCCTAACTAGTTTGTTTGGCTTGCTGACAGAGCATAGGGTGGGGGTTTATTTACAATAGAATGGGCGTCACCCACACTCAGATATAGTTCCTGTGATTTTTCCAACACTCAAACAAAATGGCTGGCAAAAGAGGTGCCTCATGGTGTTCTTGGTTTATATATCCTTAGTTTCTCCCTCACATGCAGCTAAGGTCGACTGATTCAGTAGAAGGGGTAACTGACTCCCCCCTCGACTCTTTTATGAGCATAGGAAGGAGCACACTCAGATATAGTTCCTGTGATTTTCCGACAGTCACGCACAATGGCTGGCAAAAGAGGTGCCTCATGGTGTTCTTGGTTTATGTATCCTTAGTTTCTCCCTCACATGCAGCTAAGGTCGACTGATTCAGTAGAAGGGGTAACTGACTCCCCCCTCGACTCTTTTATGAGCATGGGAAGGAGGTGTGACTATGGATGACATCATGATCAGAGGACACTTCCAGTTGACACGCCACCCCTTCCTCAGCCTCTTGCATTCTTTTGCAAAAGTCCCTGACCCTTGAGGGGGTGGTAGGTGTGGCATGATCTTACTCCCATTGTGGCAAGGCACTGACCTTTCTGATGTCTGCATCTTCTGTTTTCCATGGGCTGTTGGCCCATTTCAGTGGGATTCCATCTTCTATAAAAACACAAACAGCAGGAAGCAAGAGCATCTAACTAAACAGTGGCTGCTATAAATTAACCTTTCGATGTAAACACAAATGCTTGGATGATACTTTAGCAGAGAACACCGTTAGATTAGAGAAGTAAACTATAGAAGAATTTAAGGATCTTCCTAATAAAAGTAAACATGGTAAAATCTTGTTCTCTTCTTTATGGCAATCCTTCCCTTTTCTTTTGGTCTTTTGGAGACAGGGTCTCCCTGTAGCCCCAGCTGTCCTAGAACTCACTATCTAGACCTGGCTGGCCTTGAACTCACAGAGATCCACCTGCCTCTGCCTCCTAAGTCCTGGGATTAAAGTCGTGAGCCACCACTCCCAGCTGACAATCCTTCCCTTTAAGAAAGACAAGTGACAGGATCTTCCATATGAAAAAGTGCGTAGAGAAATTCAGTGGTTTGATTGATGTTCTGATCTACAGAACACCTTCAGAAAATTTGGGAATTATGGTATTATTGGCAGTGTGATGAAATGTGAAGGGGGCTATGAAAGCTTCTTTGTCATTATATTGACAAAAACTGTTGCATGCTATTTCAAATTCAGTTTGGTACTGAGGAAATGAACTACATGTGACCAGGGTCTCTCCTAGTAGATTCAAATTCACCATTTTCCTCATGCGATATAGCTTTAGCAGGTGATTATTTTTCACTGCATGTGACTTTGAGATTCCTTTCATACTGGTATGTGAACTCAGCTTACCTAAGATGATTTGTTTTTTCCATTCTTCACTTCACGAATGCTTGTAAGTTAGAGACAGTAAAGAAACAGATTAACTACCTTCTAAACGGAAGATAAATAAGACCAAATAAAAGGAGTATAGGTCATAAAATAGAGAGGTAGTGGGGAAGGAGAAAGTTAAAGGGCATACTTGCCCTTCCTCATAAACTATTAAAGAAGTATATTGTTAATGCATTATGCTATGCTGGGAAGATTTTGAAAGCTCGTGTGGATTATGAAAATCAGCTCAGACAGCATTTCCTTGTTCAACAAGCTGTATGTGCCGCAATACCGAGAGAGACAACAGTTTCTATGAGTAACAGCAACCTCTCTCAGTAGAATAAAGGACACCAAATGCAACAGTGGTAACCATATGGACATAGATGTACTCACCCAAGAGATGTATTCCAGATCCCAGGATCTATTGTAGTCACTTTCACAGCAAATGTTGTCATGTACAGTTCAGGGTAGGATCTTTCTTTTCAATTCCCTTGTGCTAAGAAAAGGAAAACAAGAAAAATCTTAAGTGACATAGTATTCACAAAAAGAAAATGGTGATACATGCATTGCCTTGGAAATCAAAACTATTCAATAAAATAGAAGGTAAAGGATAGAATTCCCTCTTAGCAGAATGCATGGTCAAGGACAGTGACTTACTCTATTCCCTAATGTTCCTCATCCACTGTGACCTATATGTTCAGGATGGTGGATTGCCATTTACTTTGATATGGCTTCCTGAAATTTGTTGGGAATTTGTGGCTCCAGAAAATATATTACCCAAGTAGGCTTTAT
>NW_008333505.1:15600-15706 GCF_000622305.1 Nannospalax galili
AATATGTTCAAGATGAAGTCTTTGCAGATTCCTTAATAATAATCTTAATAGACTGCAGGAGAGTAGTGTCAAGAATTTTTTTACTATTATTTATTTTTTATTGAGC
>NW_008333505.1:16201-20566 GCF_000622305.1 Nannospalax galili
GTTATTTTTGTTAGATTTTGTATCTTGCCAATTTGCTCAAAATTTTCATCACTTTTAGAAGTTTTCTGGTGTAATTTTTGGGTTTGTTAAGTATACTATCATATTCCCTGCAAATAGGGACTATTTGACTGCTTTCCAAATTAGCATACCTTTATTTTCCACATCTCTTGTCTTTGTGCTTTAGTCAAGGAATGGAGACAGTGGCAGCTCTTATTCTTGATTTTAAAGGGAATGCTCCATGTTTTTCTCCATTACAATGATGTGTTTTTCGTATATAGACCTTATTTTATTAAATTATATTCCCCGCAGTCCTAACGTCTAGACCTTTTATCATGAAGGCATGTTGAATTTGTCAAAGACCTCTTCTGGATCTATGTCCATTTATATCATTTCTTATATTTATGAAGTTTCATATGTTGAACCGTCCTTGAATCTCTGGAATAAAGCCAGCTTGATCATGGTGGATGATCTTCTTTTTCCAATACAATGTGGTTTCATTTTATCTTTGTTTTCTTTTTAAAAATTAATTTAATTTTAGCAAAGTCATACAGTGTATTTTGATAATATGGGACTGGAGCGATGGCTCCACGGTTAAGAGCTCTGGCTGCTCTTGGGGGGGACCTGGGTTCAGTTACCAGCATCCACATGGTGGCTAACAACCATCTGTAACTCCAATTCAGGGAATCTTGCGGCCTCTTCTGACCTCCGTGGGCATGGCACCACACGTGTGCACCTCCCCACATGCAGGTAATATACTCATACACATAAAGTAAAAATAATAAAAATATATTTTGATAATATTTAAGTTCCTTCTCCTATCTGCTCTCCTTTCTTACCCTCCAGCCAATTTCCTATACTCCTATATACATATGGTTTGTGTCCCCTGTTGCCCTTCAGCTTGTGTTCGTCCACTGGAGCTTGGTTAACATACCAGGAGTCATACACTTAAATGAGACTGACTCTCCCTTCCCAGCAGCCATTGGGTGCCAGCATTTCCTTAGGTAGGGTTGGAGCTTCTTACCGACTTCCCCATGTCTATGTTGGGATTTTATCTTGGTTGGGCTAACCAGGGACTTGATGCTGTCACTATTTCTGTGAGTTGTATGAGTAACCACTCAGCTGTCTGGAAATCTCTTCCCTGTGGTCATCCACCACCTCTGGTTCTTAGAATCTTTCCCTTTTCTCCTCCACAATGATCCCCGAGCCAAGGGAGGCAGAAGTTTGATATAAGTGTCCTTCTCTGGGATAAGAAGTCCGAAGCTTCTTATTCTCTGTGTGTTGGCCAATTGTGGTGCTTTGTATTAACCACCATCTCTTGTATAAGGAAGCTTCTCTGCTGAGAGCTGGGAGACGCAGTAATCTATGGGTGTAACGTAAGTTATTAGGGGACACTTTTATACTGTAACAACTTTTTTCAGTATATATTTTTATTGAATTTTTGCATTTCATACAACACATCTTAGTCATATTTAGATGCCTCTCCTATCTGCACGCCCCATAACCTGTCGAGGAGCCTATCCAGTCAAATTTGTATACCCAGATATCCCTCGGTATGATTTCATCCACTGGATTCCGGTCAGCCTATCTAGTGTCACTCCCTTAAAGAAGACTGCCTCTCCCTCACCCAGCTGTGAAAAGCAGCCTATAGTTTCTCATCTAAGGTTGGGGCCCCCTTCCCAGTTCTTCAGCTCTATGCTGGTTTTTGTCTGATTGTGTTTCTCTGAATCATCTGCATGGTGTCAACCACTGATGTGAGTTCATCTGAGCAAGTTCCCAGAAGGTTGGAGTACTCTGTTTCTTATGGTCGTGCACCACCCCTGGCTCCTACAGTCTTCCTGCCTCTTCTTTCACAATGCTTCCAGTGGATGAGGTTCGGTATGAGTTCTGTCCAGGGAATAGCACTGTGCAGTCTCTCTTTCTCTACATTTTGGCCAGTTGTTACCTTCTGTGTTCGTCATCCTCTGTTTATGTAAAAGGAAGCCTCACTGATAGAAGTTCAAGACACATTAGTAGTCTCTCTACCCCTTGTTCTACTACATTCCATGAGTCTTTTTATGTAGATGTTTCCACTGTAGATACATTGCTTAGGGCTGGGAATCTCACAGACATTTATTCTCTATGTGTGACCAGTTGTAGAAATCTATAATAGTCTCCATCTTGTTATGAAAAGAAGCTTATTTGATGGGTGGTGACTGATACAATTATCTGTAAATATAAAGATACAAACTTAGTGGTCAGTAAAAAATATTACATTTGTCTAGGGATATGACAGATGTAGGATTTCCTCTTAGTTCTATAATCTCTCCATCTAAGTGTTTTTGGCTATGTTTGCATTTCCAAAAATGAGATCCCTCGAACTGAGAGGACTTTAAGTCCAATTAGACAGCGATTGATTGTCTCCAAAATAAAACTACCACTACTCCACAGACACTGTTCACTGTACTTGTCATTCTTGTGGTTATTAGAGGCGTCTGTGGGTGCTCCCAGTGTTTCTTTTCTTAATATCTTAAATAGTATTGGTTGTAGTTCTTCTTTGAAGGTCTGGTAGAATTCTTCTGTGAATCCTTCTGAACTTGTGCATTTTTTTGCTTTTTCTGTAGTCTGGACGCTTTCTATTACTGTTTCAGTATCTTCATTATGTGTCTATGTTGTTGATCTCTGGTTGGTTTAAATTCAGTTCAACTGAATGTAGAAATACATCCACTTCTTAAGTTTACTAACTCAATGAATTACAGGTTTTAAAAGTATTCCCTTAAAATGTCCTGGATTTCTTTGTTTTGTGTTTTACTGATTCCTTTTTCATCTCTGATTTTGATTTCTTTGTATTGTTTTCTTTGCTTTGTCTTATTGATTTATATTCTTGTTTTATCTTACCCACTGGGTTTAGGCTTGGTTTGCTCTTGCTTTAAGTGGACAGTTCCAAAACTCTGGTCATATATACAGCCCTGATTAAACTCAGTGAGTCAAAAAGCGAAGTAAAAAGACAAGAATATGGGGAAAGGATTTGTGGTCGATAAGGGGCTTAACAAGATAAGAGGGACATAAAGAGTGGGAGGGCCTGGCCTAGTGGCACGTGCGTTTAATCCCATCAATTCCTGATATTAAACAATCATTTGTGCCTCCATGACATAAGTTTCCTCAAGATGACTTCGTTTTTGCAATAAATGTGCACATCATGAACACATGTAGATCTTCAAACATAAAATTGAAAGAGATTTAATTCATTCTTTTTGAACAAATCGAGTAAATATGAACGTGGTTTTCAGTTTTGATGATTATCTAGTCCAGAGAACAGCGCAATAACCAGATGGGAGTAGCTGCATTGTGAAGTGTCCGAGGAAGCAGATAGCATCATTCAGATCTTTTGCTGTGACAAAACACCTGACAACTGTCACTTGGTTCATGGCTTAGGAAGGGATGCAGTTGATTCAGGTGGGGAAGGAATGGTCAGGAACTTGAAGCACTTATCATACATACTGTGTCTGGTGTCAGAAAGCAGAGAGAATCATGTGATTTCTCATCTTGATATTTTCTTTTCATTCAGTTCATGGACGATTGAAGAAGCTAGAATCTGATGTGAGCAGAGGATGGCAGTAAAAATACCATCATTGTAATTGTCATCGTCATCAGCAGCAGGAGTGATAACTACATTCAGCAAAACATGAAGGCAGGCAAGAAACTATTCTTTATCTGTGGGCCTTTTAACACGTGGGCCAGGCATTGAAAGGTATCACCTACTCTAAGAGTCTTCCCAGTCTCAGTTAATCCTTCACAGATTGGCCTAGAAATGTGTCACCTTCTTGTTTCCGCACCCCATCAGGGTGACGGTGACGATTTAGCTAATAAGTTTGAGGTATGTGATTTCATGCTCTGATGCTCCAGTCAATTTGAACTAAATATTCCAAGTAGAATAAGTTTCCGAATATGCCGTGTCATTACACATTTCTGTGTAGCTGCAGTTTCGATTGATTGGTCATCCCTGAGCTTATGTGGTCCTTCAGTGCCTCCACATTATGGGGTTCTTTAAATTGAATGCAGTTAT
The DNA here is from genome assembly GCF_000622305.1 of Nannospalax galili. Taxonomy (NCBI): domain Eukaryota; kingdom Metazoa; phylum Chordata; class Mammalia; order Rodentia; family Spalacidae; genus Nannospalax; species Nannospalax galili. Next base: position 20,244 of record NW_008333505.1, read on the forward strand.
CCTGTTCATCTTTTTAACTAAGAAAGGATTTATTTTTTTGGTCTTTTTGAGACAGGGTCTCCCTGTAGTGCCAACTGTCCTGGAACTCACTATGTAGACCACACTGGCCTTGAACTCACGGAAATCCACCTGCCTCTGCTTCCCGAGTGCTGGGGTTAAAGGCGTGTGCCACCACGCCTGGCCCAAGAAAGTATTTTTTTTTAAAGGCTACAGAACATTAAGTTGGAGTGATTAAATGCGCCCTCTTTAAAAAAGCACAACGAAAGCTTGGCATCTTGACCACACCTTGAATCTCAGTCTTTGGGAAGCAGAGGCAGGCTGCT